>NW_020526334.1:0-26822 GCF_003368295.1 Carassius auratus | reverse complement strand
TTGAAACTGTAAGATACACCACAGAGAGAACATTATAAACAAGCATGATTAAGATATCATTCAATTCATAACATGAATGATACCTCAAATCATGCAGCTTGAGGAGGAAGGCATGTAACGTTATAAGTCCATAAATCCCATAGACAAACACTGAAAGAGGGAGCCATAGAAATCAGAGTATCACACATTCACACATGAATTAGTAAGCAACCACCTAGAAACCATCCAAAACAACCTAGCAATTTGCTAATAGCCACTCTGAACATTTTACCAACAGCAAGCATTTAATATATATAACAAAGTATGTAACAAAGTAAATCTTGAATCTTGCAACATATTGGAAAACTCTATTTACCTTCAGTGAATGTAAAAAATAATAGTTTATATAATAACTAAGAACATCTTTTACCCACAGTAAATGACTGTAATGGAAACGGTTTGACATGCTTTTATATTCTTGATGACTTTTAAACTCGTTCATGTCTCACTGAGTTGAGTTTAACGTCCACATCGGATGGAAACGCAGCTGTCGAGATGATACGGATTTTCAGCACAGGCACAACTGGCAAAACATTTCACACTATAAAAGAGATAATCCAGTCTGACGGCTTTTGGCACGTTTCCACACAAACTCCATCTGCAGGAGACCTGTGAGGTGAAGACCACAGCAGGCAGAGGTCAAAGGTCAAGACTCATGGACTCATCGTGTGCACAGTCCCAAGAAAAGAGCAAAGCACTCTGATAACCACAATTCGCTGCAGTCCTCAGCTGCACTGTACACTACTACACAATAAAGCTTAAAAGGTGCACATAGAGCTTTAGTGTCTAGTTCTTTAAAAAAAATCTGTTTTGATGGTTTAAAGAACCCAAAAATTTGATTACACTAACCTATAGAAGTTATAACATAAATTTTGACAAAAAAAAAAAAAAAATCTCCAAAAGAACTTACCAACCGACTCAAAAATGGTAACCTATCAAAATGCCCTCAGATCCACTGAAGAACCTTTATTATGGGTTTTGGCCCATCTGTCCAGAACAGTCCTGTCTGATTTAATACCTCGAACCGTGTAAGTTGATCCTGCTCTGAACGGTGTGTCCTGAAAAACAGCTTGATAACTGTTCAACTGAGCCAAAAACCTCAGAGAACACACAACAGACTTATAACAGCACGGATCCCTACAAAACTTCAACTTTTTTTCTATGGGCTTTTAACAATCTAAAGCGTTTGGTTATCTTTGACAGAATTTTTTTTTTTGACTTACCGTATTTTTTGGACTAATAAGTCAGCACCTAAGTATAAAGGGCCATTCACACCAAGCACGATAACTATAAAAATAACGATAAAGTTCTAAAAAATCGTTCTCAGTATTAAAGAATAGCGGAGTCCACACCACAACTATAACGATAAAGGCACCGAGAAATGATATCATTGGAATCACTTTCAGAATGATTTTTTTTCCTGATGAACGATAAGAACATTGCCAACCAATCAGAATCAATCCTGCTGAATGAGCGGAGAATTTAAAGCAGCAGACACGCGTCCGCTTAAAATACACAAACAGTATCGTTCGCTGGTGTGGACGCTAATATTGTTTTCTTTATAGTTATCTTTATAGTTATCATTCTTGGTGTGAACGGGCCTTAAGTCGCATCAGTCCAAAAATACATCATGATGAGGGAAAAAAACATATATAAGTCACACTGGACTATAAGTCTCATTTATTTAGCACCAAGAACCAAGAGAAAACATTACCGTCTACAGCACATATAAATAGTATTTCTTGTGCAATTTTTCGTAACAATAAACTTCTGTGACTAACTTTTTGCACAAAAAAGAGACTAATCTTTAAACCTGTACTCCTAAGCATTCAATATTACAACAGTTTAAGGTGGAAATTTCATTTTCAGGTCTGTGCTCAAAAAGTGGATAATAATTACAGCATAAATACAGTATATTATGGAAGCCTGTTCCCACAATGAAAACAGAAAAGAAGAAGGTAGTTGAGACTTTTTTTTATCTCATTTTTGTTCTCGGAATTGCATGACAAGCTCACAATTCTGAGTTCTAAATCCAAATCTGAGAAAGAAAGTCGCAGGGAAGTCGTGGCCTAATGGTTAGAGAGTCGGACTCCCAATTGAAAGGTTGTGAGTTCGAGTCCCGGGCTGGCAGGAATTGTGGGTGGGGGGAGTGCATGTACAGTTCTCTCTCCACCTTCAATACCATGACTTAGGTGCCCTTGAGCAAGGCATCGAACCCCAACTGCTCCCCGGGCGCCGCAGCATAAATGGCTGCCCACTGCTCCGGGTGTGTGTTCACAGTGTGTGTGTGTGTACACTGCTCTGTGTGTGTGCACTTCGGATGGGTTAAATGCAGAGCACAAATTCTGAGTATGGGTCACCATACTTGGCTAAATGTCACGTCACTTTCACTTTCACTTTCAGTTCTGAGAAATAAAGTCAGAAGTCATATTTCAAAAGTAATATCTCACGATTCTGACATTAGAACACAACTGTGAGTTATAAAGTAAGAATTGTGAAATATAAGCCTCAGAAATATTCATGTAGTGGCAAGAAATGGGCTTTCATAGATTTGTACCTTTAAATCCCCCAAAACACCAAATTTGAAATACAAATATTATCCAACTAAAATAACATTTTCTGTATTATATTTTTATATTATATCAATAAATGAAATAAAACATTGTTTTAATGGCATCAGGGGAACTCAATAAGGTTCTCCATTGGCTAAATGCTTTTTGGAACCACAAATAAACTTTTTACTTTAATACACTAAAGTTTAGTTTCCAAACTAACAGCCATTTAATTCACCTTCTCCTGCCGTTGTGCTTCTATATTGTCAATTTTTTCCCATTCACTTTCAGCACGTACCGAACATTTTCCGTCATTACAGCATCCTGAAACTTCAGTGTCTCAGAAGTTTCAAAAGAAACGCTCACGATGACCTAAATTTCTTCATTTCCCGTGGCAGGCGTAAGCTGTCCTCAAGTGACTGCTTTCTGCTCAGAGAGCTGGTTTCGTGGTTCTTCTCTCACCCAAGAATAAATGTTTAAGCAAGTGCAGAGAACTTAGCTTTGTAAACATCGTCTTTCCTAGCGGTTCTGACGCTACACTTGTGATTTATAGCCCAGGTCGGCTCTTCCAGCGGGTCACAGCTGAATTAATCTGCTGCGTTTGGAGCGGGAGATTATTTACCAGAAGTGACAGTTCTTCCTCGAATGCTGGCCCTTGTGTCCTTTCATCGTGTGTGTTTATTGACAGTACCCATATGCTCTTGCATTTGCCGATTTAATATTGTTTTGCCAGGAAGATGTGTGTGTATGTGTGTGAGAGAGAGAGTGTGTGAACCTTACAGCAATTCAGAGGTGCTGAAAGTGTTTAGTGTGATGCGGCAGAGGGGATTTAAATGAATCATATCTATATTAGTGGCAAGAAAAAGCCCCGTCACACACACACTTTAAATGACACTCAGGGCATGAGAGTAATTCAGTCATTAATATTAGTCCGATCCCTTGACAGTCAAACCAAATACAGTAAATGTTTGTGTGTGTGTTTGAATAAGAGACATACCCTTGTGTGATCTCGAATACACAGAGGACACACATAGTGTCAAAGAAAATTTGATTAAAGCATAAAGAAAAGAGGGGAGGGAAACACACACACACACACACACACAGACACATAAGGTGGTTTGTTTGTCCGAGCATCCAATTGAATCTCATTGCTTTTAAATTAACCTCTAATATAATATAAATGCATAAAATATTTAACATCAATTCCTTCAAATAACAGAATATAAAATATATGTTATAATAATATAATAAAAAAATTAGTGTCCCATTTATAAACAACTTTAATAAAGACCTAACAGTTCCATGAGATAAAATATCAATAAGGATGGGTCCAACTCTAAAAATATATTTATAAAATTATTTTAAAACATATAAAACAAGATAAATTATATTTATATATAAATTTTATTATAATTGTAAAATATTTAATAAATTAAATATAATTATAATATATATAATCAAACATTATATTTATCTGAAAAATGATATTATTATAATTAATCAATTTTTGCTGTGTAATATAATTTTTTAAATAAAAATATACCCTCATTCTAATTCCTGCTACAAATTATTTTAATAATTTTAAGCAATTATTATTTTATTTTTTTAAGCATGAATCACTGTATTCCTACAGCTGTTCTACAACATTTTAGGACCAATATGATTTTTCATTCTTATTGCAGTTGCAAAATGTATTTCTTTAAAGCATAAATCACTGTGTTACTGTAAAATAACTGTAATAAAAATATTAACCAATATGTGTAACAACATTTGAATAACAATTAATGCCTACTCATTCTCATTGCTATAAAGCAAACAAATAAATTTAAAGTTTTTATTCATAAAGCGTTTTTAAAGCATAACTCACTGTATTACAGTAAATGAACAGTAATAAAAATACTGTATTACAGTAATAAGAATCTAATGAAAATCACTATTGAGAATAAACATCTGAATGCTCTAATATACTAAGAAGTGTTAAAAAAATTAAAACATAATGATCCTAAAACTGACTTTGAACATGATTTTTTTTCCACATTTTTTTAAGCAAAATGTGACCTGGAGAGTCACTCATTTCTGAACAGCAGATCTATTGTTTATGTTATCAAACATATCAAACATTCATCTGACAAATGTTTTGCTAGAAAAGCAGTCTTTAAAATATATTATACAACCTGTATCTAATGCAATGTTATTCAGACATTTCAAGTGTTACTTGACTGTCCAAATCCTTTCCACAAGCACAAACACACAAACCTACACACAGATGCACAAAACCAAGAAACAGACACACACTTCTCCTCGCACAACCCCTCTCTCTCTCTCTCTCTCATTCAGTTGGTCTCTTCCCCTCCCTCCTTTCTCACATTGTACTCTCTCTCTCTTTCTCTCTCTCTCTCTCTCTCTCTCTCTCTCTCTCTCCATTTGGAGCTCCTAGATTCACTGCTGAGGTCTTCAGCTTAAGCTCTTCTGTGATTTTTGACGGACACATCCAGGACCTCGGCTGTATCAGGATGAACTCTATATTAACGGCCACCCAGAGCGCTGAAAAAGAGTTTGAGGAGCAACACAAGACAAACTGACACAGATTGAGAGAGAGAGAGAGAGAAGAAGGGATTTCTTTCCGAGAGGGATTCCCCCACCCAGGGAAACGGAGGTGAGTGCAGACTGCTGTTTTTGATAAAGAAGAAAGAAACTAGTGTTTCCCTCATGTGGGAGACGGGTGGCTCTCTTTAACACTGCTGAGACTGAAGAGAGATTTCATCTGTGTTTGATGCGACGTGGATCATTTTGATAAAGTGAGAGGAGAGAGGTCGTGTGTTCGGTCTCACCTCTCTGACGGTCCGTCTGTCGCTCGCTTCACTTCTGATGATGACTTTCTGATCTGATGAGAGAACAGAAACATATAAGTGCGTTTATGCAGAAAACAAGAGATGCTAGGCAGTGGTTTCTTTTCCTAAAGAAGTATGACAGTATCACCATGACCTTTTGACATTTTACTCTGGTAATACCATGTTTTTGCATATAGTACAATGAAAACTGCCCCTTATAAAAGTGCGGTTGTAGTACTTCATGTATTATGGTATTTACATGGTAATTAGGTGTTTTCAGATATGATACCACAGTAATAGCATTGTTTCCAGAATATGTTTTTTTGGGACACGAAACCATTTATAAAAGTTCTTTAGTAATATCATTGTACAGTGAGAATGACAGATATCATGGTAATGAAACATATTGTGGTACAAAAATTCATATACCATGGTACTTTGGACATGGTATTACGTTTTAACAATATTGTGATCTTTTAAGGAACACTTAGAGTAAATTCCATGGTATGTAAATATGATAATTATTTAGGATAAATCAACAACAACAATAATAACAATAAAACATAGATATGTCACTATATATTAAGAAAAATAAATGTTAAAATAATAATAATGCAATGTATAAAATAAAATATATACATATAAATTAATAATTTATTAAATTTATATTATATTATATATTATTTTATTACATTTATATTATATTATATATTTTTTATTATTATCATCAAATGTTTTTTTATTATTATCATCAAATGTACCATGGTAGCACCTCAGTAAAGGGTAAGCTTAAAAGTCTTTCAGAATTACGTTCAACTGGCAAAAGAGTGAAGCTGGTAACTTAGAAACAGGCATGTCTGAGCGCTCACACACACACACACACACACACACACACAGGGATGGGGGCGGTGGGTGTCTTCCATGGAAATAAAAGAAGAATATCTATGTGTTCCACCGCTTCGGTGTGTGAAAAGCGGTAATGATGGTCTTTACTGAGAAGTATGTGTGTGTGTGTGTGTGTGTTTGTGTTTGCTTGCATGTGCATGAAAAAACAACAAAAGAACACAGTGTATTAGCAGAATAAATCGTGTTGCTGAGCGGAACGATGCAATCAGTCCATGAGAGCTTGTGTTCATTACTGCTCAAAGCCGGAGGTTTGCGCGTTCCTGAAGAACCTCATTCAAATGGTTTGATGAATTATTAATCACGTATTAGAACGTTTACATCAATAAAAGATGAAAACAGGCCGAAAGCAAACATCATAGCGCTCCGATCACACCGCCCGCCCAATAAATGATCCATAAACCTGCCAAGATTTAATGCACGTCCTCTGTGTGTGTGTGTGTGTGTGCGTGTGCGTGCGAGCGAATGCTAATCTGGAATAGAAGTTGTTTTCTCTGACAAATTTTCTGATGTAATTAGTGCTGAAGTTTTCATCAACTTCCCAGCATGAGTCTTGTGTGCTGATGGACGCCGATTTATTACCTTTTAATTAAGCACAAAACAACTCAGTGGGTGTCCCCAAACACACACACACACACAGGGGGACACACCAATAGATTCAGATCACACAAGCCTCATAAATACACAGGTAACAGGTGTAATGACATTCTGATCAATGTGACCGTTCAGATTCTCATCTGCATAAAAAAACACAAAAAAGCCTTTAATGTTTTAGCATAAACTATTAAGCATTATGTATCACAAAAGACAACGATATCCTCAAATTGTGCATTCAGAAGAGCGATATTTTAATTCTATTTAAATAGAATAAGAATTAGCACAACAATAAACATTTAAATGGAAGCAAGATATTTTATTTATATAAACATTGAAATAACAGAATAGATCAATTAAAATTTTGAAAAAATTTAAATAAATAAATAAAAATTTATTAGCCCTCTTGTCATTCCAAGACATTATTTTTTCATCAATTAATTTAATTAAATTTTTTGAAACACAAAATATAGTCCGTATCTAAGACTATTTTCACAGCAACACAGGGAAATGTCAGTTTAAAAAAATTAATAAAACATTTAAAGAGAGATAATGGATAGATAAACTAGATAGAGAAAGATGGAGTGAATATCACTAGTAGGTGCATTAGAGAAACAGATATTTCTTACTTCAGCTACTGTAAGCTCAGCTGTTGTCCATTTAGCAGATGATTTTATCATCTGGAGAGATGTACAGGACACTAAGTGCGGGACTGTCCCTCTGGAGATGTGCCGGGGTTAAGAGCTCAGAGAGGAGAGACACTTTCGATTAACTCATCTCTACCTGAGGCCAAACAATATTCAAGTTTCTTTAATAAAAAAACCCCTTCTTTTATAAAAAAAAAACCCTCTTCATACCAAGAAGCATTTTTCGCTGTAAAGGACTCTTGAGTCATATATGGTTTAGTAAATAAACAAATCAATAAATTAAATAAAAATTATTATAAAATACAATTTAAAACAGAAATTTAAATATTAAATAAATTATTATAAATATCCTTATTTATTAAATATTGTGTTATTTTTTGGTTGTAAACAAAAGGTTATTGTTTTAGTAGTTTACAACTAAAGCATGCTACAAAAAATATCAGTTTTGTAACACTTTTCTACTAATCTCTATGAGTAAAACAATACAAAATATGAAAAATAAAATATTTTTTATGCATAGTGGTCGTTCGATATATTGCCAATGCTGATATATCAGCCGATATTTGGCATTTTGGCATTGTTTTAGTAGTTTACAACTAAAGCATGCTACAAAAAAAATCAGTTTTGTAACACTTTTCTACAAAGCTTTATAAGTAAAACATGCAAAAATAAAATATTATTTAAAGTGGTCGACCGATATATCGGCAAGTCTGATATATCGGCTGATATTTTTGTATTTTTCAAATATCATCATTGGCCAAAAAGTTTTTCTGCTTAGCCGTTGTGTTCGAGACAAGTGTTTTATTTTGATTTTATTGGTGCTGAGTAAGGCAGCACCTGAGCACACAGTGCTCACACTCTCTGTCTGTCTAATACAGATAGAAGTCTGTCTAATATTCAGATAGAGCGGTTAAACAAAGGAATTAATGTATACAGAAAGTATTATGGTTGCTCATATATTATTAGTAATAGAAAGGCAAAAATTATAATACTTTCTCATTTGCCGTCAGCATTTAGCAAATACGCATTTATATTATTTAAACAAATCTTTGAATGACTAATGAACATTTCATTTCACAAACCTTGCAAACTTAGTCGAATCCAGCTGTGAGATCTTGAGAAGTGTGCATTTTTATCCAGCATGAGCGTTCAAATCTTATTGGGATATGGATGTTTTTTAAATTTCAGTACCGAATAGTATCGCGGTGGGTACTTTTGACAACACTATTATATTTGATATTACATTATGTATTTTAAATGTATATTTGTATTCTTTTTGTTATCAAACATATAAACATAACAAAAAAACATAAAAAAATATGACACTTTAAACATGCTACAGAAATTATAAAAGTACGTACAATTAGTAGTAGTAGTAGTATTAACAATCAAAAACATTATTAAACATGCTACAAAAATAAACATATTTTATTTGTTTCTATAAAAAAATGTAGTGAAACAACAATACTGTAAATAAAAACAACATTCTTATTGGCAAAATATAATAAAGAAACGGTGAAAAAATTCATAAGAGAATCGATTCACATGAATCGATGACATCATCAAGGACCTAACAGAATGTTCTGTTTCATTTAGAACCCAAAGCTTTGGCTCTAATAGCCAAAGACAATAAATAACAAACACACACATACAGAAGCCCAGCAGTCAATCTCTCATGCCCGTTACCGTCAATAGACCAAGTCTGGGGGTGGACACCAGTCAACGCTTCAGCCAATCAAAACAGCCAACATCATTCAAAGCCACTGAACTATTACATTTCCATAGCCTACACAGACCCTCTGGAGTCAAATGATTTTCCCAGAGAGAGAAAAATTCCTTTTGCTATAGTTGATTAGCTGAAATGAGAAGATTTTAGTTGGAGTGTCTTCGGCATTTCAGCATGATCTTCCAGACTGACATTTCTCTTGACCTACAGCGCCAACACCTATTAAACCTTATGAATCATTAATGATGCAGAAAAAAGCCCTGAAGTCCTTGATCCTGAATATGCATTAGAAAGCCATTAGAAGCCATTCATATCATCATGATTTCACCTGTCATGTATTTCTTCTCTACAGGCCTCTTAAACTATCAGCATCCATTATGTAGATGTCCACAGAGAAGGTTTTCAGATCAGATATCCTGGCTCTTGCTGTATATCACATTATCTTGATTACCGGCAACAGAAACATGTTTTCAGCTGCACAATCGAGCCAGGAAATGGATTTGCATCAACATTTCAGCACCGTCATCTCACAAATACGATTTCCTGTTACTTTTCTAAAAGCGAGAAGCTTTGTTTTAATGGTTGTTTGTCTCTGACGGTGGTTTCTAGAAATAAAGGTCTGAATTACTTCCCTGAAGCGCATACACTTGACCACTTATCGGTCGGCTTTCTGCTAAAAGTATTGTTGATGCATTATGGGAAATGTTTCGCTAATAGTCATCCTTCCATTTGCAAGACCCTTAATTATGACGTTGCGGCTAATTGTTTCCTCTCTGATGGGCGGTGACGGACAACACAAAGACCTCAGAGCGGTTTATCATCAGAACGACGGCCAGAAACATATTATTATCCTCCAGCAGACCTGAGTTCAGCAGCGAGATCACAGATTTAGTCAAGACCCGCGCCACTGCAGGAATATTCTGGGTCTGGAGATTTTGAAAGGGTCAGAAAACTTGTGTTTTTAAAACACTTGCATGGATTCTTTGATTAAAAAAGCAGGCTTTTACTGGAGAATGATCAATATAATATCACAGAGACTGGGAAAGATCTTTTGACCACCTAACACGTAGGCTAAACCACCATATAACGCCAGAATACTTTAGAAACACATTGTAACCATCTAGAAACTCTAGAAACCACAGAGTAACATGGTAATCACTAGAACATCTGAACCACCATACAAGCCCTGAATACTCTAAAAAAAACACCAGAGGACCACAGAAACCACCTAGCAACACATTGTAACCATCTAGAAACCAAATAGTAACACTTTGGCAACAATTGGAACACCCTAGAAACCACATGATAACACATTTAAACCATCTAGCAACTGTAAAAAACCACATGGTAACTCCTTGGCATCCAGTAGTAACACCTTAACTATGGAAGCATATGGGTAGCATTATTCAATTTGGGATGTAATATGCAAAATGACAATGCAATATGTAAAATGGCAATGCATTTCTGTATTTACATTTACATTTTCCAATACATTTGTGCAACGTTTGGTGCAAAATGAAAATGAAAATTAAATTACATAATTTTCATTTGCCATTTACTACACCAGTTTTAAAATGTAAAATGAATATTAATTTTAACGCTTTATAAGTTGCAAAATTAAAATGTAAATGTATTACAGAAATGATTAGATATGTCTAACATGTTAAAGCAAAAACTGTGGCAAAATGATCATTTAAATGCTATTTTTCTTAATTGCATTAACACTCACAGTCAAGACACTTACGATTGCATTTTCATTCGGTGTACCGCAATGAATGTAGCAAAATTCAATGTGCACATTGAAAATGCATTCCGAGCCGATCACCTGTCCCCGCCCTCGCGCCACGTCAATCATTGTGTGAACAAGGCGGGGCTTACAGAAGGTCAGAGACTCAAGTCTCAAGAAGAGGATTCAATCAAGTGAGACAACATGGACAAGACAGTTGGTCCGTGTATGTTTTGATCATTTCGGTTTATGGCTTCAATATTTCATTCGCACTTGTGGGCGGAGCTGAAACGCTGCTTTCATCTGATTGGTCGAATCGGATCGGTTTTCATCTGACAGCCTTCAGCTCGGTCTTCTCATTCTTTCAGACAGAATAAGAGTCAGTGCGAGTGAAGCACTGAAATGTCTGAAACTACGCTCACTGTTAATTAGCATAATATTTGAATCAGATGTAGCTGGGCAAATTCGTGCTGCTGAGACCTGCAAATTATTTCTAGGTTGTAGTATTGTATGAATATTGTCCCACTGATAAATACAGTGCAAATAGTTATGTCCCTTTGGATAACAGTGAAGTGGAAATTAAAATCAATAATAGACTGAACAGTTCCATGTCTGTAACATTTACCACTCTCATTTTTTAAGGCACTAGGTATGTGTGTGTGTGTGACATTAATAAATAATTGTAAAAATGAATATAGTTACATTTCTAAATAAAAATAGTAAAATTAGCTCCATGCTGCTCAGTGCTCCTGTAGCCTTCCCCAGAGCGCCCTCTCGCGGCTGTAGACGGTAATGTTTTCTCTTGGTCTTGAATAAATGTGACATATAGTCCAGTGCGACTTATATATGTTTTTTTCCTCGTCATGACGTATTTTTGGACTGATGCAACTTATACCGAAAAATACAGTTAACATTATTATTATTATTTATAATGAGAGTAATTGACACAGACTAGAACTTTAATGTTTCACCCAATTCAGCTCATATCTTTAGACTCGTCCGACTCGTGATGCTTGTATAACTGGCCAGACTTTCCTTCCCAAAAAATCCTATTTAATTTTATTTAATAAATTTAACTATATTTATTTCCACTTTACTGTTATCCAAAGAGACAGAACTATTTGCACTGTTTTTTATCAGTGGGACAATATTCATACAATACTACAACCTAGAAATAATTTGCAGGTCTCAGCAGCACGAATTATGTGCCCAACTACATCTGATTCAAATATTATGCTAATTAACAGTGAGTGTAGTTTAAGACATTTCAGCTGAAGGCTGTCAGATGAAAACCGATCCGATTCGACCAATCAGATGAAAGCAGCGTTTCAGCTCCGCCCACAAGTCCGAATGAAATATTGAAGCCATAAACCGAAATGATCAAAACATACACGGACCAACTGTCTTGTCCATGTTGTCTCACTTGATTGAATCCTCTTCTTGAGATTTGAGTCTCTGACCTTCTGTAAGCCCCGCCTTGTTCACACAATGATTGACGTGGCGCGAGGGCGGGGACACGTGATCGGCTCGGAATGCATTTTCAATGTGCACATTGAGTTTTGCTACATTCATTGCGGGACAACGAATGAAAATGCAAACGTAAGTGTCTTGACTGTGAGACGTGTGAGTGTTAATGCAATTAAGAAAAATAGCATTTAAATGATCATTTTGCCACAGTTTTTGCTTTAACATGTTAGACATATCTAATCATTTCTGTAATAAATTTTCATTTTAATTTTGCAACTTATAAAGCGTTAAAATTAATATTCATTTTACATATTAAAACTGGTGTAGTAAATGGCAAATGAAAATTATGTAATTTAATTTTCATTTTCATTTTGCACCAAACATTGCACAGATGTATTGAAAAATGTAAATGTAAATACAGAAATGCATTGCCATTTTACATATTGCATTGTCATTTTGCATATTACATCCCAAATTGAATAATGCTACCCATATGCTTCCATACTTAACCACCATCCAACCCCTAAATATTAGTAACGCATTGTAACCACCTAGAAACTCTAGAATCCACATAGTAACACCTTAGCAACCACCAGAACAATACAAACATCATACAAACTCAGAGTACCTTAAAATGCTAAAAACAGCCCAACATTCAACCAGAACACGCTATAAACCACAGCGTAACTCCTAGACAACACCAAAACACCCTTTAGACCACCCAAATTAGAAACCTAGTAGAAACCTAAACCTAGTAACTCCTTGGCAACTTGGCACTCACCAGAACATCTAAAACACCATATAAACCATTCAAAACACCCTAAAAAAAACCTAGTAACAGCCTGACAACCAACTAGAAACCTCCTAGAAACACTTACCAATTACACAGACACTCTAGAAATGACAGTAACAGCTTGGCAACCCCCAGAAAACCAAGAACACTATATAAACCCAGTAAAGGCCCACCTGGTAACACCTTGACAGTCACTGTTGAAACCATCTAGTAAAAAAGAACAGCTGCAGCACCATACAAAACACAAAACACAGATCCAGACATTTTCTGGACGTGCAAAATACATCTGGACTACTTTTAGGTTTTTAATTTAAGGGCCCATGTAGCCAACATGTGCCACAGTGTATTTTGAAAATAGTAATACAATTTTGGAACAACATGAGGGTGAATAAATGATGACAGAATCTTCATTTTTGGAGGGGAATCCCATTTGAAAGTATCCCTTTAATAGGATTTAGAATAGATTAAAGTACTCTCAAAACAACTCCAGTGCAACTGTAGCATTGCTGGAATAATTAAAGCCATATAAAGGAATGAAACAACAGTTTCTATGGAAATAACCAAGACATATCAACAAACACACAACATGTGCGGTGCAGTTGTTCAGAATACCCTAGACTCGATTAAAGATCCACAAATTCAATTTAAGAGTCACACGCCATCTAATCTGTGTTCATTACACATGCACACTTAATTATTTGACTCCCACATTCAGTTTCTAACCTCTCCATCACAAAGACCTGCTTTCCAGAGCATCTCTGCTCAATGATGGGTTAATACCCCCGAGTCATTACTGAATTAGAGAGGGGAGATGAGGGTTATCCAAACTATCACAAGCCTTGTTAACACAGGATGAATAATCGGTTTTTAATAGCTGTGAATTGTGTGTACACATAAACACTGTGAGGGGAATGAACTGTGCCCACAGAACGTGCCGTCTATTTGCACACATTTGGTTGTAGTGACCAATTCACAAACAAAATTGCTATGTTTTATTGTACTACAACATTATTTGATAATTCTCTGAAAAATTACTGCTGCCATGATCGCCAGAGGAATGTATATAAACATCTCTTTAAAATAAAGTTGAATTTTACCTCCTGCTTACTGTTGGCTTTAAAAACTGTGCAGGGCAAGTTTGATGAATAGGGTCAATCTTTAATGAGCTTAATTTACATAAAATGGGTGTTTGTGCTAAAAGAAAAAAAATAAGTTAAATCATTTTTCATAAAAAGCAGTGCTGCTACAGTTGATTTTGCACCATTAAACTGGACTATGGGAGAATAGTAACTAAAATAAAAAAATAAGAAAACAAATAAATAAGCCAAATAACAGCAAGCAAGCAAACATATAAGTGAACAAAACTATGCAAAGAAATAAATCAAAAGGAAATTAAATGAATACATGTAAAAAAGTAAATAAGCAAATAAATTAGTACACAAACATAATCAATAAAACGAAACAAAAATTTTACAAAGCAAATGAGCAAGTAAAGCAAATAAATCAATGAATAAATGGCAAAAAGCTAATAAATAAGCAGATAAACGAGGAAACAAACTAACAAACAAAAATAGCAAAAAGAAAACAAATCAACAAAATAAATAAATATCTCAAAGACAATAAGCAAACAATCAAATAAGTAAATAAATACAAATAAAATAGCAAAAAGCAAATAAATATGCAAAAAAATTTTTTTAATGAAATAACCCATAAAAAGTAGTGCATCCGTTCTGTTACCTAGTACATACTATGGGGAATTAGATTATTTTCTAATCACACATGAAATTTTAGATTTAATACATGTAGATTTTAACAGATTTCAAAATGTGCTGAATGACAAATAAAGTAAACATTTATTTTAAATTTATACAAGACTGTTCTTCATTTAAAAAAAAAATTCCTCTGAAAAAGTTCACTGTACACTACATTTTCCTTTTTATAACATTAAAGTGAAACAGTCAAGTCAATGATCAACCCAGCAGTGCCTGTCCAGCTGTGTTTCACTAGGTCACAGCTATTTAGAGCCGCAGACAGGAAATACAGCAACTAAACAAACCAAACAAACAGAAGCGGAAAACACCGCAGCCGGGGGCAAAGCTACACACGCAGTTTCAAATAACCAGAGTGGGTCCATCATAACTGTGATCCCTTGAGCCTTGCTGTCTCCTTCAGTTTTGTGTGTGTGATGACTGTTAGATAGACTCGGAGCTCGTCCGAATCCCCCGTCGAGACCAAAGCAGAAGCACTGTCACGGACGCTGTTAAACTTAAACTGCTTTTAGTTTTAGAATGAAAACAGACTTCTGTCAGAAGAAAGGAGTGTTTCTTTTGAAAGAGCCGTTTACCAGTTCAGGAAAAGCATGTCGTTTCTAGAACATTCCTAACAACTGAAGCCTTGAAGGCAAGATATGAACCATGCTTGGCAAGTATAACCATAATTCTGAAACATTTTACATTGTATAAGCCCTGCCTGTGTGTGTGGGGGTGTGTGTGTGTTTGTAAAGATATTATTTTATTTAGTAAAGACACATTAAATTGATCAAAAGATTTATACTGTTACTAAACATTTCCATTTAATTAAATACTGAATTAACTATCTATTCATCACGGGAGCCAGAAAGATATATATGCATCACAGTTTCCACAAAATAATGAGGAGCACAGCGGTTTTCAACATTAATAACAAAAATAAATATTTCTTGATCATCAACTAATAATATTAGAACGGTCTCTGAAAGATGAATATATATATGTGTGTGTGTCACTGGGGTATTTTTGTATTCCAAATATCATTAAGATTTTAAGTAAAGATCATGTTCAATGAAGATATTTTGTCAATTTCCTACCATAAAAATATCAAACCCATTTTTTTATGATTAGTAATATGCATTGGTAAAAAAAATATACATTTAAGACTGGTCACATGTATATATATAATTTTTCTGTAAAGTCACTTCAGCACCCGCTAAATTAATAAGCATTAAAAAAACAACAACATAAAAAGCATATCAAGGTAGAGAACAAACAAGTCTCCTACTGCATTTAACCCAAAATAGACCTTTTTTTTTTAAAAGCTAAGATACACAATCACTGGTTAAAAGAACAGTGACAATAGAACTACAAGAAAGGTTCCGCATTCCAGGCTGGCATTTTCTTCCTAAAATACTCAGGAGATCTTAGGGTCTGGGTGGGGAACACAGAATCCTCTTACAGGAGCAGATAATAGCTGTGTTTTCTCTCACAGCCAGCTCTGGAGGAAGTGCTATATGATATACGCCGCTCCTGTATTATGGTGGGGAATAATTTGCTCTCTTGGATCCCCTTTATGTAATAAATCCCACCTATTAAAACGCAGCTGGCTCTCGTTAGATATCTCCCCACTGTTCCACTGCTTCTGTCACCGTTGCAGAATGACGCAGAAGATATTCTGGGTTTAGTTCTAGAGCGTGGATTGGAAGGTTTTCGAAATGTGAAGACATCCGTCCAAACAGCTAAAGCTTGGCCAAGATTGGGTGATGCAACAGAACAATGATCCTAAGCACATCAGCACATCTACAATAGAACGGCTGAAAAGAAAAGAATCAAGGTTCTGCAATAGCCCAGTCATAATCTATAGTCCTCATCCTGACCTTCTGATAAAGTCACACAGAAAACCATTACTTCGAGTTATTGCTGCTAAAAGAGGATCTACAGGTAACTGAATCATGGGGTGTCCTAACTTTTTCACATGACTGTATGTACATATATATATATAGACACACACACAAACACACACACAGTTATATACTGTATAATATAGAAGATACACAAAAACAAAACACTGTTTTATAAGCTCCTCAAGTTCTCCAAACTTTAGGTTTGTTGTGAAAACTTCCACTGTAGCTAGAAATCTGACCAGATCCTCAGATGCTAATGATTGCAAAGAAGGCATTTATCATGCATTTATTTATTTTACTGCGGCAGAAACAAACTTCAGTTCTCAGGGGGTGACAGTCAGATATCTGTGGCATTAAACTGAATGTGTTGTTATTCGGGATACGAAGGCTCTAACCTAATGAGCTACTTTGCTGTTTATTACATAGGCCGCTTTGTGTACACCGTCCTAAACTAAACCTCCTGGGTGACCAATTTGGAGCCCTACATAGGCGACAACTCTGTGCCTCATACAAGCGATCACAACTGACAAATCATACAAATCACAACTGATTTCAACAAAGTTTGCTATTTGCATGTTGCAAACCTATGGCAGAATATGCATAAAATGTGCAAATTAGTGTCTAATTTTGGAACCTATTTATAGTATTTCTTACAATTTTCAGTGCATTATGGGATAGCGAGTGCTGCAAGTGCTGCAAGTTTTTTTAGATGAACCATCATTAGTTTACTAAGCTAGGATGTTGTGTGTTGAATGCAAACAGTAGTTGTTTACTCTAAATAAGACAGTAAACACAACTAACAAGACATGACTCCATCCACCCTCACTGGTAGATGAAATCTCACCAAAGACAGTTTCTGTACGGTCTAAAAGAAAAGAAACAAAAAACATACTCTCGTCTTTCAACAGTTCAACAGTCTTTTTCTGTGAAACACAAAAGCTGATATTTTGATGCACACTGACTTCCATTGTGTAGACCTAAAAAAAAAGACATCATCTTTTATATTCTTTTAACATCCACAAGATGTAGAAAGTGTCTTTTAAAAAGAAAAAATCACCCCAGAAAATCTAAAATGTAGATGTGTTTTTTTCTTCATCAGAACAGATTTGGAGAAATATAGCATGACATCGTTTGCTCACCAATGGATGCTCTGCAGTGAATGGGTGCCGTCAGAATGAGAGTCCAAACAGCTGATAAAAACATCACAATACTCCACACCACTCCAGTCCATCACTTAATGTCTTGTGAACCGAAAAGCTGTGTGTTTGTAAGAAACAATTCCACCATTAAGACTTTTTAACTTCAAAATGTTGTTTCCTCCATTATATTATTTCTCCAGGGAAAAAAGGTTGTCTCGGCTGAATCGGGAGAGAAATATGCACAGATCAAGCACTGTTTACAAGTGATAAAACAGTTCAAAACAGTTCTAAACAAATGTGTTGGTGGATTTTGATGTGAGAACAACGGGGGATGAACATATTCACCATAGGAAACAATGGATATTTTGGCCAGAAGTGACGGATTAAAGTTAAAACGCATAGATTTCTTTCTTTAAAACAGTTTTTTGCTTCACAAGATGTTAACTGACTGGAGTGGTGTGGATTACTGTGGTGTTTTTATCAGCAGTTTGGACTCTCCTTCTGACGGCACCCATTCACTGCAGAGGATCCATTGGTGAGCAAGTGATGTAATGCTACATTTCTCCAAATCTGTTTTGATGAAGAAACAATCATGGATGACCTGAGAATTTTGACCTGAGGCTTTACTTGACAAAGGGTGCAAACACACCATTTAATGTTTAATGCTGTCACTCAGTCCTCCTAAAAAGTTAAATTTGTAACTAATTTAAGTCATTAAAATGTCATTAGGTTCATTATAAGTGAAACATTTTCAAGGCAGACCTGAACATAGGCGACATACAGTAATAGGAGCTCTCGATTTCAGTGAAACCACAAAATGAAATGCAATCAAATACACCACTGACATGCATCTACTGCCAAACAGATGGAATTTTAATTAGCATATTTAAAATTAATTTAAACCTCTTTTATGCCAAATCAACTCAGGAGACTGAAATCAGCCGTGACTGGCGGGGATTCAAACCTGCAACTACATGCTAAAATGAGATCCGATTCGCAGCCTGAAATAATCAGAGGCACCGTAGAGGCACTATAGTGATGAGGTGTGTCTGTCTGCCTGACATCCCTGATAAAGACACTAAATTACTCTCATTTTAATCAAATACAGACACGGCATTTCACGCAGATACACAAAATTAAAGATGGGATCACGGGATGTGCGTGACCAAAAGACAATATTTTGAAAAATGTGTCCATGTTTTTTTTTTTTTTATCTTACATTAAAAGTCAAAGGTCAAAGAAAGTTCAGATAGAAAGAAAAAAATAAAAGCAAAAGTAAGCAAATAGTTAATGAGCAAATAAGCAAATAAATAAAAAATATACCAAATATAAATATAAAACACAAAACAAATAAAAAATTGCAAATGAATAAACAAATAAATATGCAAATATATAAAAGAAAATTAAGCAAATCAAAGTAAATAAGCAAATAAGAAAATAAATAAAAAGAAAATAATAATAGCCAAATAAGCAAATAAAAAGCAAATAAGCACAAAAACAAAAAAAAATTAAAGCAAATATATAAATAAGGAAATAAGCAAATAAACAAAAGAAAATAAAGCAAATGAATAACATTTTAACAGATTTCTAAATTTAAACTAGATATAATTTCTATACTAGGCTACTGCACATATCTTGTCCCACTGAATTAAACCATCCCCTTTCTCCTAACTCCGCCTTCCACAGACTCCAGTGTCATCAAACCCTGTCACTCACAATGATTGACAGGCAAAGAGAGCAACAAAGTCTTAACAGCATCCCATTTCCAGCTATTTACAGAGCCTCAGTCAGTGACAGAGACAGCAGGGACATCTCAGGATGCCTATTTCAGTCATTTTATCGATGTTATTCCATTTTAAAAACTTTAAGACATGCCAAGCACCAACTGTGAGTGAAAAATAGCTCTGGTGAGTAAACAAAACTTGTTGACCAGCTGGCTAGTCATGCACAGCAAGACGTCTAACTAAAGGCAGAAACCACCCACCTGGACAGGAACTGATCACTTGCTTTATTACTATTTAAAATAACTATTTTCTTTTCGAATATATCAAATCTTGTGTCTGCAAACTATTTTTTTTTTCCTGAGAATATTTTGTATCTTTGTTATGCAAAGCTGTATTTTCAGCATCATTACTCCAGTCTTCAGTGTCACATGATCTTCAGAAATCCTTCTTATATGCTGACCACAATGTTCTCAAATGGTCACAGAAAACACTAAAGAAATCTGTCCATAAATACTGACTATTTCACAGTCATAAAAAGCAGGATATACCTTCCGGTTCATGAAATCCTCTCACAAATGTCTCTGAAAGGCAAAATCCCTCTGTGCACCTGTGGAAGATTGTCATCCGAGGATCTGATTGGGGCTTTCACAAGCGCTTTCTAGTTTTCTGTGCAATATAGATCGGACGAGACTGTGGGCGGTTCGTGGGCATGCGATCCGAGGCTGAGAGTAACTGGCTGCTAACGTTTTTAGGAATTGCAACATAATATATGGTTCAAATTGCAAAAGAAGAATAGTCTAAGCCTTGCTGTTTTTTATCCAATGAGATTGAGTCAAATCAAAGCAATGCACAAGGTCTACTAAAGCTTAGTGTCTGTCAGCTGCATCTAATGCATCTTTATGAGAGTTTTGCCTTTATGAGACAGAATAATAGAGGTAGAACAGTAAAATATATAAAGAAGAAAACTAAATTGTAGCAAATTGTCATTTCAGTGAGGCACTGGTTAGTATGTGATGCAATAATCTGCATTATTTGCCAGAAGTATGCAAGAACAGAACACACACAAATTAAAGATGTGTACAACTGCATGTTGTCTATTCATGGAAACCTTGTATAATTCAGCTGTTTTGGGTTCACCTGACCCTGATCACACACACACACACATCACAACAGTCAGACACATTCATCCAGCTCATGTTTGCATAGAAAATCAATTGCAACCTTTCTATGAAGTTTTTACTGTAATTACTTGAAGTAAATAGAGTTTCAAGGATTATTAGAAATATATTTATGTAAAGTAAAGATAGTAAATTAGTCTGTTAATTTTTGAAAAAAATTTGATAAAAAACTTAATTCAGATACACAAGAAACATTTCTATTTTTATTCAAAATTTACTAAACTTAAATGGGAACAAATTAAATCATAAAGTGAAAACTGAAAATGAATAATTTCTCATTTTCATTTAACTTGAAGTACTAAAATGACTAAAACTAAAACTGAGATAAACATAAAGCCATACAAAAAAAAAAAAACTATAAAAATTAAATTAAAACAAAACCTGAATTTTTTTAACTAATTCAAAATCTGAAATATTCATATAAAATATAAATGTAAATGTTATTTATTAATTATTTTTTTACATCCACAATGTTAGCAATTAACCTTCGGGAACTCCGTTAATTTTCAATTAACTAAAAACTAATAAATGTTGAAGTTCTTGTTTTTTGGAAATTGAAAATTCAAAAATAAAATAAAAACCTAAATCTCAAAGATAATACTTTATACTATTAACTATTAAATGACAAGGATTAAAAAAGGACACAAATTACTAAAACTTAATTAAAAAGAAAACTGAAAATATAAAATAGCCATTTTAAACAAAAATAAAAATAACATTATAACATTATCTAAATACTACTGAAATAACACTGACACAACCTACTTCAACTAGCTGTTTTAGGAGGAAAATATAGAAAATCAGTTTTAGTTCTTTTTGATCTGTTCACACAGTTTAAGCTTATTTCTGAGTATATTTCTCCATCACTGGGAAAGGCTGTATGAACTAGAGAGAGATAAAGAGTTAAAGAAAAGAGAGATATCATATCTCGCCCTCCAGTTAAAAAGGTTGATTGACACTCGCCCATGACATGCTGTGATTTGCTTCGAGGCGGTGCTGGAAATTGAGAAAGCCAGCTAGTCTGAAGACTGTATGCTAATAGAGACGCTTCATGATAATTCAAGCCTTGGATGCTAATCATGAAGCTCCGCGCAGACGTGACATTTGGTCCCGCTCACAAACAGAGGGCAAATATACAAAACAGGACAGTGACACGGATGTCAGCGTCTCTGATTAAGTCCCACCACATCAGGAAATGTCAGCGGTGCATCATTCGGGTTTGTTTACTGCCAGATCAGAAGAACAAAACATGCCGTCCCTGCAGAGAAGACCAGAACTGAAAACCGGTCCACAGCACACTGAGCTAGAATTTGGTTTGAAATTGGTTTTACAGGCTTTTTTTAGTTACTCTGTTGTTCTTGCCCCAAAACATGTCTCAAAACCATCTAAAAGCAGCTAAGAGCAGATTTCTATTGGTCAAATGTGCTGGTTTTAGACTAATTTTGGGCACCTGACAAGGCTATGTTAGGCAAACTAGCCTAAACTAGCCTGAACTAGCTTTTAACAAGATGTCTGCACGGAGTGGGTGGGTGTTTCACTTACTTCTGCAGGTTTATTTTGGTCAACAGCTTATGATAGCAATGAGGCGAAAATGCTTTTTTGTTATGAACATTGGTTGGTCATTAGGCTAAAGTCAATCTAGAAATGCTTTAAAGGTTAAGAAAGCAAAATGTCACAGTAACAGTAATTATTTTATATTTAGGAGCTGTCCGGAATCACATGAAATTATCTTCAGAGAACACAAAGAAGCTGTAATACTGGAGGAAGGGGGAGGAGCTGAACGGTTTTAGAACCAAAACGGGAAAAATGGGAATACCTCATTTGTTCACAAATAAAACACACACCACACACACACACACACACACATTCAAGACAACAAGATGGAAGACAAACTCTACAATCCACCATGCTAACTATTGTTTCCATAAATAAATATTAAGAAAGATAGTTGCCAAAAAATGGATTAAAGAAAAAATTTTTTAATTAAAATTAGTTATAAAAAATAAAATAGCCTACATTTGGAATTAATACATATATTCAGATAGATAATAATAATAATAATAATAATAACAATACATTCTATTATTATAGAATAAAGTTAAGAATAAAAACATACAAATAAATAAAGCATTTAAAAGATTAAAAAATGGAATAAATTCTAAATGGAATACATATTTATATAGAAGACAGATCCATCCCACAACACCCTATAGGGAATAATCTTGAATTGTGCAATCTGGATTGTAATATCTGGACTTTAGCACTAAAGGAGAAGAGAAAAACGCTGACTTCTGAGACACACTCACTACCAGAGGAATAGGAACAATAGTTAGTTATGATGAATACTGTTAGAACAAGGAGAAATGTCACATTCTGACACTCAACACCAAATTAAAATGCTAAAAATATTATGTGACGTTCTTGCCTTGTTCTTGCTCGCTTCGTAATCAGCGGAAAGCCGTGGTGAGCCTCTCGGCACAAAATGTTCTCATAAAGACAGCTGACACATTCAGAAGAGCGTCTAATATTTCATGTTAACATTTCAACTCTGCCGCTGAGATGAAGGCTGCTAATCAAGCATATTATTAGCTGCTGTACTTTATTACTTCTTTATTAATCATTTAAGAGCTGATTAGCATTGTTCCTTTTAAACGCTATAATTATTTCTTGGGTTTAGGCAAATATCCATTCTGTTGACTAAGATTAAAGTTATAAGATGAGAAAGTTTCTCAATTTCCTGACATTTCTGTATAACATACTTTCTTGACATGACGTTAAATTAATTTTTTCCTCAAATCTTTTTTTTGTTTTTTTGCAGGCCGTGCAAGCTTAGAACCAAGACAGTGTGAAAAGGCATGACTTTGTTATTATTGATTACATTTATTTCTCTCTTATTCCCCTTGCTTCCATGCTAATGTCAAAAGATTTCATTTTGATGACAGATGATGAATTGTGCTCAATAAATACATGCACATTTTATTAAAAAAGTACATTAACATGTGGTTGATAAATAAATAGAATTAAATAATAATAATAATAATAATAATAAAAAGATTAATACTTTAATAATATTATGAATAGTAATACTCTTTTTTTTTTTTTTTTAAGTGTGATAGATTATGCACAACAATAAAAACCTTGGACGTTTATTTAAAAAATAAAGCACATTAGATGTGGTTGAAAACAACCTAAAATACAATAAAAATACTGAGTTACAAAAACAATAAGGCTACAACTTTTACTACTATTTATCTGCTAAATTAATAATTCTACATTTTATTGCACACATTATTTGAAGAAAGATTGTTTTATATATATATATATATATATATATATATATATATATATATAATATATATATATAATATGTGTTTTGTGTGTGTGCACAATAAAACCTAAGGCCTTCCTTAAAGTACATAACAAACAAAATAAACTTTAAATTACAAAAATAGCAATACAAAGCACTACCTTGACTACCATTTACCAGCAAAACTGGTTGCTTTAAATGTTATTTTGCATGTTATTTGATGAATTATTAGATTTTTAGTTGTGCACAATAAAACCCTGCCGGCACATTCATTTAAAAAGTAGTGTGGTTCAATGGGAAAAAAAATAATTCTATTATAAAATACATTTTACAATTTGTTTTTTTGAATAGTAAATTTACTATTTATATGTTAATTATGGAGTTAATTAATGTTATTGTGTACATTATTTAGAAAATGCTTTATAATCTTTGATCAAAATGTAGTAGTAATTGCTTTTCTGTTTAGCTGACTTCATGGTCTCCTCTTACTTTTCAACTCTTTAAATCCAATCATAAAATCACACAGAAGTACACTGGGTTACAAACTAAATGACGTATTGGGTCCGCATCAAATACAGCCATTTCAATTTCATCCAGGGCATTAGCCTTATGAAAAAAACCAAAACTCTGCACTTTTGTCAGACTTCTGGGGAATCCCACTCCACTTCAACTGACTGAAACTCACGTGAATCACTATTCATCTTCACCAACAGCTCCACTATCAGATGTATACTGTTCTCCAACACCTCGTCTCAGATCCGCCTCGTCCACAAAACAACGCGATGCGCAGACGAAAGGAAGAGCATGAATTTGGAAAAGCAAAACGCAGACGGAAAGGATGTGTCTGGGTCCAAACAGTTGCAAAAATAAATGTTATATCCTTCACCAGCACAAAATAACGATCACAGCATGCAGATAACAGCAGTGATTCTACTTTAAACGCTTGCAAAATCAGCCACACATTAATTAGAAGTCATTTAGCATAGTTATTAACATCATACAGTTGTTGTTTTTGTTTAAAAATGTAATGTACATTTATACAACTATTTTTGGTTTTATAATTGTCAGAAAACTGGTGAAGGTATGTTTCTAATAGATAGGTGATGGAGTGACAGCAAATCTGACATTTTCTCTCTTCTGATCAGAATTCAATATTTTTTTCCTCTTTTGGAAAGCCATAGGAATGCTATTGGGAGGATAATGGGAACACAAAACTGATATTTGTTGTAGTTTCTGTTCACCAATTTTTCCAGATTTACCCAACTATGTCAACTTTTACTTGTAAGAACCTCAAAAATGTGAAAAAAAAAATTAGCCACTGTTGTTTGGAAAATGACTTTTTGCAAGTTTTTTTCCCTTCTACTTCTTTGGAGAGGCATTTTCCAAGAAAACACGATTTCAGTCTTTCTACTTCATGTTTAAATCAACATGTCACCTATTGGTGAAATTTGTGTTCTTACACCAGATTTTCAAGGCATTCTGGCTTTGAATTCTGTCAGTTTTTTGGTTTGGAAATAAACTATGTAGGAAGGTGAGCCTCTAAGGGTAGATTTGCTCAATCTCGGACTGAAGAAGACACGAGCAGTGACAGATCTTACTGTACAGATGTCTTGGTGTGATCATAACACCTGCCCTCTTCTGCTACAGGTGTGCTGGCAAACTGTCGCGTCATGAACAGAAGCTGGAGATAAAGATGACATCTGGAAGCAGCTGAAGCTGTCCGGCTTCATGTCTCCATCCTCCCCTGAGGGAGGACAAGAAGATGAGTGTCACCAATCATCCCTCCATCAACATCCTGACCATCATCTTCCTGGTTCTGTCTACTACAGGTGAGATGGTTTCGTTTGGACGTACACACACAACCGCCGTTCGTTATACACACGTCTGAATTCTGCTGATAGAAGCAAACAGAGAGACTCTTAGAAATATCAAAAACTGACAGTTCAAAAGCACATGGAATTTCTTCATCTGTAGGTATTTTGGGAACTGTGAAGAATCAGAAATTAATAAATTTATTGGTCATACTGTAAATATGCACAAATAAATGATATTTCCAAATTTTTGGATTATTTTAAATTATTTGATAATATACACATTAATTGACGTAATTTTATAAAAATATAAAAAATATATTTAATATAATTTTTACTATAGGTGCAAATTGACAGTTATAATTTGCGCAAAAAAATATTATTATTATTTTTTTTTTTCATTGAATCATAGTAAATTTTTCACTTTCATTTGTATTGATTTTAGTTAATAATGTACTAATTAAAAAGTTTTCATGGGAAATGCACGATTAAACACTTGCTTCATATTAGTTTCATTTTTTTTGGATAACTATTTAATAATATTTTAATTTATTACATTTAAAATTTAATAAGAGCATTTAACTTTATTAGGTGCAAACTGGCAGATGATTTTCGCAAACATTTAATTATTTCTAAATTAAATTGCACAGTAAATATAAACATTTTATTATATATTTTTTTTTGGTTTGAGTTTGTTTAAATGTTTATGTACTGTAAATAGTACACATAT
>NW_020526333.1:57500-214434 GCF_003368295.1 Carassius auratus | reverse complement strand
GGTTTCAGAAAGTGGGTGTGGCAAAATGGCTCAACAGCGCCACCTATAAACGTTCAACGGTGTGCGCCTCGAGCTACGTTTCATGTACATGTATGAAAATCGGTATACACATGTAACTCTCAATACCTACAAAAAGTATCTTGGAGCAAAATCCAAAACCCAACAGGAAGTCGGTTATTACTAATATTATGAGCAAATTTTGTGTCATTTTTGTCATTTCCATGCGTTGTATTTTAACGAAACTCCTCCTAGAGATTCATTCAGATCAACACCAAATTTGGTATGCCTAATCTGAAGGCCTTTGCGATGTTAAATTGCGAAGCTTTTGAGTTTTCGTTAAATGGGCGTGTCCGTGGCGGCCTGGCGAATTTCGATGATTCGCCATGAAACAGGAAGTTGCTATAACTCAGACATACAATGACCAATATGCCCCATACTTCACATGTTTGATGAGTCTCCTAACATGAACAGATTGACATGCCCATATTCAGTTATAGTCATAGCGCCACCTATTGGCAACAGGAAGTGACATATTTTACACTGCGATGAACTACTCCTAGAAATTTTATGACATCAATTTTTTTTGTGGTCAGTCTAATCTAAAGGCCTGTGCGATGTTAAATTGTGAAGATCTTGAGTTTTCGTAAAAAGGCGTGTCCATGGCGCCGTCACAAAGTTCAATGTCTCGCCATGGGAATAAAAGTTGTTATAACTCAGGCATAAAATGTCTGATCTTCCCCAAACTTCACATGTGTGATAAGAGTCCTGGCCTGAACACATCTGAAGGCCAAAATTCCATCAGTTGTGGCAAAATGGCTCGATAGCGCCACCTATACACTTTCAACAGAGTGCGCCTCGAGCTATGTTTCACGTACATGTACAAAAAACGGTATACACATGTAACACACCAATACCTACAAAAAAGTCTCTTGGTACGAAATCCGTATTCCAACAGGAAGTCGGTTATTTTGAATTTTCTCTGCAAAATTGGCGTTGTTTTTGCCATTTTCAGGGGTTGTACTTTAACGAACTCCTCCTAGAGATTTATTCAGATCAACACCAAACCTGGTCAGTGTAATCTTAAGCCCTTTGCGATGTTAAATTGCGAAGATCTTTAGATTTCGTTAAAGGGCGTGTCCATGGCGGCGTGACAAATTTCGATGTTTCGCCATGAAAAAGGAAGTTGCTGTAACTCAGACATACAATGTCCAATCTGCCCCAAACTTCACATGTTAGATAAAACTTCTGCCCTTAACAGATCTACATGCCCACATTCAGTTATAGTCATAGCGCCACCTATTGGCAACAGGAAGTGACATGTTTTACGCTGCGAAAAACTACTCCTATAATTTTTTTGAGATTAACATATATTTTGTGGTCAGTCTTTGTTGGGGTGGTGGGACTGCTCGCAATGGGTGCTGGAAAATTTCCCTTATTTTCAAATCCAAAACTTGACAGGTATGTGTAAGACACAGTTAACAAATGCAGCGAGCAGATGAAAGGACAGAACAAAAAAGATATATAGTGCCCCCTATTGGCAACAGGAAGTGTCATATTTTACACTGCGACAAACTACTCCTAGAAATTTTTTGACATTAATGTCTTTTTCGTGGTCAGTCTATCTTGAGTTTTTGTTAAGGGTCGTGTCCATGGCGCCATGCTAAAATTGATGTCTCGCCATAGGAAGAGAAGTTGTTGTAACTCAGGCATAAAATATTCGATCTTCCCCAAACTTCAAATGTTTGATAAGAGTCTTGGCCTGAACACATCTGAAGGAAAATATTCCATTATAATGATAGCGCCACCTGCTGGCAAAAAGAAGATTGGCACATATAAATGACTTTGACATATTCCACTTATATTTACGACTTTAATTGCATATTTCTCGCTGTTCGCTTTTTTTACTAAAGCCGCTTGCTGGCGGTGAGCCCGGGTGCGAGGGCCCGATCATCGCTGCTTGCAGCTTTAATTAGGGCTCAAGCCCAAAGGGCGAGAGGCCTATTGTTTTCCTTAGGATTATTTTTTATTATTATTATTATTATTATTATTATTATTATTATTATTTTTTTCCAACGTCTCGGGGGCTTTTGGGGCCCTTAACGTGCTTAAAAAGTCTTGAAAATTGGCACACAGATTGGAACCTGCGGCCATTAGGGCCGGGCAGAGACTGATACACGGGCGTGGCACAGGGGCTCTACAGCGCCCCCTGGAATATGGAGGGCCATATATCATACATTCTTGCTCGTAGACGTATGAAACTCGGTACACATATAAATCTCATCAATCCAAACAACTTTTGTATTGCATATCATAGGCTCCGCCCAACAGGAAGTTGGCTATTTAGGGTTTAGTATTCAAATTTTTCGTCAAAGTTGTGGGGGCTTTTGGGGTCCTTAACATACTCAAAAACTCTTGAAAATTTGCGCACACTTTGGAATCTGTGGCCTTTAGGAGCCTGCAGAGGCTGGGACCCGGGCGTGGCACAGGGGCTCTATGGCGCCCCCTGGAACACAGTCAGAAATGTTGATGTATAGCTCACACATACTTGCACATATTCATATGAAACTCAGTACACATATAGATCTCATCGTGCCAAACAACTTTCGTATTGCATGTCATAGGCTCCGCCCATCAGGAAGTCAGCTATTTAGAGTTATGTAAAAAGCGCATGCTCTGGAATTTGAAATACTTGTCATAGGTTTTTTTCTCGATTGCCGCCAAACTCGGTCAACATGATCTCAAGACACTGGGGATGAAAAATTGCCAGGGGATTTTTGATATCTCGAACGGTTTGCTCGTGGCGAGGCGTTGAAATTATGGCGAGAAATGAGAAACAGGAAGTGTCTAATACCGTCCACATACATTTCCTGATTTTAATCAAATTTCATCAGATTATTCGTTGTATGATGTCGATCGCATATATGTGACTATTAGGAGTCAAAGTTATAGCGCCACCAACTGGCAGAAGGAAGTGTGTCATTTTCAAAATGATTTGAATTCAGCATCTTATTATTACTCGATTTGCTTCAAACTTCATCAGAATAATGTTAAAACACAGCCGATATAAATCTGCAAGGGGGATATTGATATCTAAAAAATTGTTGGCGTGGCAACATGTCAAACTGGAATACTTCTCAGGTGATTTTGAGGCAAATAACATACTTAGAATTTCACAAAACTCTGAACACACATCAGTATTTCTGATAGGAACTTAAATTGTGAATGGATTTTGGATAGCTTGAATGGTTTTGCCGTGGTGATTTTTTTAAATGACCTTACAAAGGGAATCATTATTGTATTTTTAAATTGCAGCTTCCAAACACGTCAAATAATTTTTTCATACAGATGAAAAAGTCATTCTGAGGAAATATGCATAGTTTCACGACTTTACAACACTGTATGGATAACAGAAAATTAAAAAACTGTCAGACATCTCATCTCACTCTGTCCCTCTGTTTGAGTGTGTGTGCTTAGACTTCCATTGTCTGAGAGAAATTGCGCCCCTACAGGTTCAATTCCCGAACTTTTACTTTCACTTTTAAATCGGTTAAAAATACAAACAAATACTTAGATTTAATTCACACTGACAAGCTAAACCAACATATCTGATTATTACCGGTTCAGGGCTCATGGATAAATTATTTCTGGCCAGAGATATGTGAGAAATAGGAGAGATGAATCACCGCTGTGATCACGAGAGTCTGGAGTAAAGAGCTCAGAAAAAACTAATTTATTCCTGTTTTAAAGCTTTTAAAAATAAATTATTACAGCGATATCACACAATCAACCAATTAGAACACACCAAGAGCTAAATTAAGATGTTTTTGAACTGTTTGTGTGAAAATGAAATATTTGTGGCTGCCTAACTGAAATCACCGCCTCCGATCAGCGCGTACAGTGTCCAGCTCAAAACAAACGAATTTATTCTTGTTTAAGAGCTTTTTTAAATAAAATATTACCACAAATGCACACAATAAACCCATTGTAACACAACAAGAGCTAAATGCTGGTGTTTGTGACCTGTTTAAGTGTGCAAGACTATTTGAAAGCGCGACTGGCAGAATAACATATCTCTCGAGCTGCAGGATTCTGGCTTTCGTCGTACGAACGAACACATAACGGACAAGATTATTTCAAAATAGCTTGGCGAATATAAACGAAAACAGCCACGTGAACATAAACTGGATCTACTGGATTTGAATATTAAAGTGACCACATTTACCACTTGCTTCTGTCTTCAATTTTAATCTATATAAAAAAGGAAACTCATTCGACTTGGCTGCTTTTTTAATGTGTGCGTATTTATTTATTTATCTTTTTATACATTTTGTATAATTTCATAGTTTGTGTATTACAATTATAAAAACAAAAATAAAATTAGCCACTCACATAGAAATAGCTTAGGCCTTAACCTTTTTCTGACAGTTTTAGGGATTTTTAAAAATCCTAAAAAAACCTTATTTGTGCTGCAAATAATAATTTCAAACTCATTTGATACTGACCTATGACATCCTGTGACATTATATTTATTTTAATTTACATAATCTCATGGATGGAACAGTAAATCTGTTCAGCTCACAGATCAATACTAAGCTGTAATACAAGCAGAACTTTCACAAATGCTTATGAGTAATTTAAGGATTTGATAACACTGTAAAATAATGTCTAATTTGTTAACATTAGCAAATTCATTGATAACACTTTATAATAACTGCACTCATTATTAAATAGTCAGTTCATGCTTTATAAAGCCTTGTCCCAATATTAATAGTCAGTAGTAAGCAGTTTATAAATACAGCTATAAATAGCTTGTCCTTGGTTTATAAGCACATTTATTAAAAAGGAGAGTAAGTTATCTTCCTATGAAAAATAAAAGATAAAAATAAACAAACAACAACACAGATTGATACAGAACTCAGAAATTGTATTGTGGATTTATGATAAAGCCTGCAAATGAATTCATACTCCTACTCATACTACTCCATACTCCTTTTTCAACATGATGCCAATATACTGAGATGTTAAATTGTGAATGGGTTTAGGATAGCTTAAATGGTGTTGCCATAGAGATTTATTAAAGTAACATAAAAAAATACAATAGTTATTTTACTATATCTTTACAATTTTTCATTCTAAATCTCCATAATTTTTTATATAAGTAGAAGTCCTCATTTGAAGGAAGCACAGTAAGTTTCATAGCTTTATCACTTTCAAGAGCCAGCATAAAATTTAAACTATCATAACTTATAAATCAAGCTTGCAATTCTTAGTACCTATAATGACCACCAGAGGGAGCTATTTTACTTTTATTAATAATTTTAATTACTTTTAAATAATTATTGTAGAAACGAGTATGATTTAAATCATTTATAGAAATCTTTCAAAAAAAAATGAATTGTATATATTTTACTGATAAAATGACCCTCACTTAATTAGAATAACAAGCTGAAGTATTTTGAACTGTATATTAAGAATAATTCTTTATAGGCTTTATGGACAGATACGTTTTGAGTGACTCTTGAAGGATCAGCACCACATCCTCTTTTACCACTGTTTAAAGAATTAATCTTACAGAATAGGTGTGAATGAATTTTGGATAGCTTGAATGGTTTTGCCGTGATGTTTTTTGAAATAATAGTAAAAAAGGAACCAGTAAATGTCTTTTTATTTTTTTAAAGTGCAGCTTCTAAACACTTTAAAAAAAAAATGTACACATAGAAGACCAGTCATTCTGAGGCATATTTCCTCAGAAAGACTGGTCTCATGACCATAGTTTCATGACTATACAACACTATATGGATGATAGAAAATTAAAAAAAAAACTATCATACATCTGATGTCACTCAGTCCCACTGTCACTGTGGGTAATGTGTGTGTGTGTGTGTGTGTGTGTTAAGTGAATTAGGTGTGAAACTATCAGGGTGCATTTAGTCTCCAGCGCCAACATTTTACAGAACTGCCACTTTCCTGGAGTCTCAGAATTACTCGGTGTCGGACTCTGAGAGACTTAAGATTCCAAAAAATGATTTAATTAGAATACCATGAAGTATTGTGAAATACTATATATTAAGGCTTTATATATAGGCTTTATGAACAGATTAGACTGACTCGTGAAGGAACAGCACCACCTCCTCTTGTTTGATGGTTTGAGGAGTATATCTTCCAGAATCCAGGATTAAGATTTAAGAGCTCATTTTTATTCCACCTCCTTTCCTGAAAGTCTGTCTTGCAGAATTGACTAAAAATTAATCTTCACATTATTTCCTAATTATTTTGCAATTCTTTTTGTCAGTTCTTCTTGACCTGTTTTTCTCTTCCAGCTTTCCTGGACTATTGTATAGCACTCATAAATGATTAAATAAAAAAATAATGGTAGTTATTAAGATTGATATGGTTTGGAATTGGTAAAAAATGCTTGGAAAAAAATCACAATAAAACAATGTTTTAATGTTTAAGTTTGGAATATTAACTGACGTGAATGAATGCTATATAAACATTGTTCATGTTAACATAATGTTTATGAATGGAATCTTATTGTAAAGTGTTACTAAAGTTATATATATATATATATATTGTTCTGTGAATGTGATTTTAAAGTCTAGATGATTCGGATTAACCCTTTAACTGCCATATCCTTTAAAACCTCACTGCCAGAGGGATATTGTGAATGCATGTGCCCGCTGGGCACAGTTTACCTGATGCCACCGGGGTGGCGATGGCACTGGTGGCTTGAGCCCGCCATCGCTGCTTGCAGCTATATTTAGGGCTCAAGCCCGAAGGGGCGAAGAGCCCTATTGTTCTTCTAAGGATTATTCTTGTTATTATTATTATTATTATTTTTATTTTTTATTAAACCTTCCGGGGTGTTTTGGGGGCCTTAACATGCTCAAAAACTCTTGAAAATTGGCACACACATTGGAATCTGCGGCCATCAGGACGCCGCAGAGGCTGGGAGCCGGGCGTGGCACAGGGGCTCTACAGCGCCCCCTGGAAGACAGTCAGAATTCTTGAACCATAGCTCACACACACTTGCATGTATTTATATCAAACTCGGTACACTTATAGATCTCATTGAGCCGAACAACTTTCACACTTTATGTCATAGGCTCCGCCCAACAGGAAGTCAGCTATTCAGGGCTGTTTAAAAAAAGCATGCTCTGGAATTTGAAATACTCCTCTGAGGTTTTCAACCCGTTCGCCACGAAACTCGGTGAACATGATCTCAAGACATTGAGGATGAAAAATTGCGAGGGGATTTTTGATATCTCGAACGGTTTGCCCGTGGCGAGGCATGGAACTTATGGCGAGAAATGAGAAACAGGAAATGTCTAATAACATCCACATACATTTCCTGAATTTGATCAAACTTCATGGGTTTGTTCGTTGTATGATACCGATTGTATATATGTGGCTATTAAGAGTCAACGTTATAGCGCCACCAACTGGCAGCAGGAAGTGTGTCATTTTCCAAATGCTTTGAATTCAGCATCTTATTTTTACTCGATTTACTTAAAACTTCATCAGAATAATGACAAAACACGGCCGATGTAAATCTGTTGTGGGGATATTGATATCTGATATAGTGTTGCCATGGCAACGTGTCAAACTTGAATGTTCTGTTATGGTGAGTTTGAGGCAGACAACAAGCTCAGATTTACATGAAACTCAAAACACATATCAGTATTAGTGATAGCTAGACAATGGGAAAAGCTTTTAAAAGGGCGTGAAGGAGGCACTCTATAGCGCCACCTTTTGTCAAAAGTGGGGGGGTTAGTTTTAGCTACAGACACCAAACTTGGTACATAAATTGTTCTTTTCAAGACGGACAACTTTCTAATTCACAGTCATCAGCTACGATCAACAGGAAGTCGGCTATTTTGATTTGAATGTGTATTTTTGAGATTTTACAGTTGTGAATTAATGAATACTCCTCACAGGGGAAGTACACTATACACACCAAACGTTGTCTACATGAAGAAAAAACATCGAGGAACTTAAATTGCGAACAGATTTTGGTTAGCTTGAACGGTTTTGTCGTGGTGATTTTTTGAAATGACAGTAAAAAGTGAAACATTAATCGTCTTGTATTTTTAAATTGCAGCTTCCAAACCTTTAAAAAACATTTTTAATTTAGAAAACCAGTGATTCTGAGGAAATATGCATAGTTTCATGACTTTACAGCACTGTATGATTAAAAGAAAATTAAAAAACTGTCAGACATCTGATCTCACTCTGTCACTCTGTGTGCTGACTCTGTGTGTGTGTGTGAGTGTGAGTGGGGGAGGGGTGTGAGCTGAGTGGCAGACAGACAGAGAGAGAGAGAGAGAGAGAGAGAGAGACTTAAACATCTCTTTAATCACCAGAAAAAAAAACTGTATTTTAAATAGTTATTTTTTTGTTGTTGTTGCTAATTGTGCTGTTATCATTACATCTTAAGAAATATCTTAGGCCTTATCCTTTTCTGACAGTTTCAGGGATTAAAAAAAATCCTAAAAAACCTTATTTGTGCTGCAAATAATAATTTCAAACTCATTTGATACTGACCTCTGTCACCCTGTGACATGACATTTATTTGAATTTACATAATCTCAAGGATGTAACAGTAAAACTGTTCAGCTCACAGATGAAGACTAAGCTTTAATGCAAGCAGAACTATTTCACAAATGCTTATAGGTTAATGAAATCATAACAAAACACTTTTAAATTATTTAAGGATTTGGTAACACTTTAAAATAATGTCTCAATTGTTAACATTAGTAAATGCATTGGTAACACTTCATAATAGCTGCAATTCTTAGCTAAGCATTAGTAAATAGTCAGTTCATGCTTTATATAGCCTTCTCCCAAAATTAATATTTTAGTAAGCATTTTATAAATACAGCTATAATTAAATTGTTCATGGTTTATATGCACATTTATTTTGAGGAGATTAAAGGCTGTAATCTCCCTAAAAAAAATGTAAAATAAAAAATAAAATAAATAAAATAAACAAACAGAACTCATAAATATTTATTTCAAGATGCAATAAAAGAAAACTGTACACTTGAATTTATATATATATATATATATATATATATATATATATATATATATATATATATATATATATATATATATATATATATATATATATATACACACACACAATTGCATAAGTTTATATTTAAAAATGTTTAGCAAGTGTACAGCTAATAATAATAATAATGCATTTTATTTAGTTTTAGCTACAGACACCAAACTCGGTACTTAAATTGTTCTTATCAAGACGGACAACTTTCTAATTCACAGTCATAAGCTACGATCAACAGGAAGTCAGCTATTTTGATTTGAATGTGTATTTTTGAGATTTTACAGTTGTGAATTAATGCATACTCCTCACATGGGAAGTACACTATACACACCAAACTTTGACTACATGAAGAAACAACATCGAGGAACTTAAATTGCGAACGGATTTTGGTTAGCTTGAACGGTTTTGACGTGGTGATTTTTTGAAATGACAGTAAGAAGGGGAAACATTAATTGTATTGTATGTCTAAATTGCAGCTTCCAAACACTTCAAGGCATGTTTTCATACAGAGATCAAATCATTATGAGGAAATATGCATAGTTTCATGACTTTACAACACTGTATGGATAAAAGAAAAGAAAAAACTGTCAGACTTCTCAACTGACATGATCTCACTCTGGCCACTCCGTCTGTGTGAGGAAAGGGAGGGGGAGAGGGAGGGGGAGTGTGAGTGTGAGGGGGTTGGTGACTGTGAATCTTTGGTGACTGACAGTGTGTGTGGATTGTAGGGAGGGGCTGTCTGGCAGAGAGAGAGAGAGAGAGAGAGAGAGAGACCTAATCATTCCTTTAATAATCAGGAAAAAAAAATCTATATTTTAAATTGTTATTGTTTTTGTTGTTGCTAATGGTGGTGTTTTTTTCCTTTCATTACAGGTTAAGAAATCTCTTAGGCCTTATCCTTTTCTGACAGTTTTTGGGATTTAAAAACATCCTAAGAAGCCTTATTTGTGCTGCAAATTATAATTTCAAACTCATTTGATACTGACCTATGACAACCTGTGACGTGACATGACATTTATTAATCTCATGGATGTAACAGTAAAACTCTTCAACTGACAGATTAAGCTGCAATGCAAGCAAAACTATTTCACAAATGCTTATAGGTCATTAAAATCATTACAAAACACTAATAAATTATTAAAGGGTTTGGTAACACTGTATAATAATGTCTAATTTGTTAACATTAGTAAATGCATTGGTAACACTTTATAATAACTGCACTCATTAGCTAAGCATTAGTAAATAGTTCATGATTATAAAGCCTTTTCCCTTAATAATAGTCATTATTAAGCAGGAATACATCTCTAATTACATTGTTCTTGGTTTAAAAGCACATATATTACAAAGGAGATTAAAGTTTCAGTTGTCTTATAAAATAAATCAATAAACACAACCCAGTTTGATTCAGAATTCAGAAATATTTATTTCAAGATGCAATAAAAGGAAACTGTACACTTGAAAAGGTTTTGAGCGATTCTTGAAGGACTAGCATCACCTTCACTTGTACGATGGTTTGAGGAATATATCTTCCAGATAGTACCGCCGCTCCCTATATGCAGAGTATGCAGTCTTCGTAGAGCACCAACTCCCAGAGGGGGCACCAGTTGCTCAAAAAAACCAAAACAAATATGCGCCATTCTCCCATCCGCGTTCGCGACCACTCAATAGCATTTGAGAAGAAAGACTTGTAGTCACAAAACAATTGTAATGTGTTCATATAGGTGTCAGCTACAATGCACACCTTATACATTTTTTATACATTTTAAAATAAAGTGTTACTAAAGTTATATATATTGTTCTGTGTATGTGATTTCAAAGTCTAGATTGGTCGGATTAACCCTTTAACTGCCACATCCCTTAAAACTTGATTGTCAGAGGGTTACTGTAAATGCTTATGCCCGCTGGGCACAGTTTTCCCGATGCCACCAGGGTGGCGTTGCACTGATGGCTTGAGCCCGACATCGCTGCTTGCAGCTATATTTCTTCTTCTTCTTCTTCTTCTCCTGAATGAATCGCATTTTTGAGGGCTTTAACATGCTCAAAAAGTCATGAAACTTTGCACACACGTCAAACCTGGTGAAAATTTTCGTCTGATATAGGATTCAGAAGAGGGTGTGGCAAAATGGCTCGACAGCGCCACCTATACCAAGAAAATCAACAGCCTTCCAGCTATGTTTCACGTACATGCACGAAAATTGGCACACATATGTAACACACCAGTACCTACAAAAAAGACTCTTGGAGCGAAATTCTAAACCCAACAGGAAGTCGGTTATTTTTAATATTATGAGCATATTTTGTGTAATTTTGGTCATTTCCATGTGTTGTATTTTAACGAACTCCTCCTAGAGAGTTCTTCAAATCAACACCAAATTTGGTATGCCTAATCTAAAGGCCTTTGCGATGTTAAATTGCGAAGATCTTGAGTTTTCATTGAAGGGCGTGTCCGTGGCGGCCTGGCGAATTTTGATGATTCGCCATGAAAAAGGAAGTTGCTGTAACTCAGACATACAATGTCCAATCTGCCCCAGACTTCACATGTTTGATGAAACTCTGAACCTGAATAGATTGACATGCCCATATTCAGTTATAGTCATAGCGCCACCTATTGGCAACAGGAAGTGTCATATTTTACGCTGTGACGAACTACTCCTAGAAATTTTTTGACATCAATGTCTTTTTTGTGGTCAGTCAAATCTAAAGGCCTGTGCGATGTTCAGTTGTGAAGATCTTGAGTTTTCGTTAAAAGGCGTGTCCACGGCACCATGGCGAAGTTCGATGTCTCGCCATGTGAATAAAAGATGTTATAACTCAGGCATAAAATGTCCGATCTTCCCCAAACTTCATATGTGTGATAAGAGTCCTGACCTGAACTGATCTGCAGGCCAATATTCCACCGGGTGTGGCAGAATGGCTCGATAGCGCCACCTATACACTTTCAACGGAGTGTGCCTCGAGCTATGTTTCACGTACATGTACAAAAATTGGTACACACATGTAACTCACCAATTTCTACAAAAAAGTCTCTTGGTACGAAATCCGAATCCCAACAGGAAGTCGGTTATTTTGAATTTTCCCTGCAAAATTGGTGTGTTTTTTTGCCATTTTCAGGGGTTGTACTTTAACGAACTCCTCCTAGAGATTTGTTCAGATCAACACCAAACTTGGTCAGTGTAATCTAAAGCCATTTGCGATGTTAAATTGCGAAGGACTTGAGGTTTCGTTAAAGGGCGTGTCCATGGCGGCCTGACAAATTTCGATGTTTCGCCATTAAAAAGGAAGTTGCTGTAACTCAGACATACAATGTCCAATCTGCCCCAAACTTCACATGTTGGATAAGACTCTTGACCTGAACAGATCTACATGCCCATATTCAGTTATAGTCATAGCGCCACCTAATGGCAACAGGAAGTGACATATTTTACACTGTGACAGACTATTTCTAGAAATTTTATGACATCAATGTCTTTTTTGTGGTCAGTCTAATCTAAAGACCTGTGTGATGTTTAGTTGTGAAGATCTTGAGTTTTTGTTAAAAGGCGTGGCCATGGCGCCGTGACGAAGTTTGATGTCTCGTCATGGGAATAAAAGATGTTATAACTCAGGCATAAAGTGTCCGATCTTGCCCAAACTTCACATGTGTGATAAGGGCCCTGGCCTGAACAGATCTGAAGACCAATATTCCATTGGGTGTGGCAAAATTGCTCGATAGCACCACCTATAAACTTTCAACGGAGTGCATATGCACATTCAGTGGAGTGCGCCTCAAGCTATTTTTCACGTACATGTACAAAAATCGGTATACACGTGTAACACACCAATACCTACAAAAAAGTCTCTTGGTAGGAAATCCGAATCCCAACAGGGAGTCGGTTATTTAGAATTTTCTCTGCAAAATTGGCGTTGTTTTTGCCATTTTCAGGGGTTGTACTTTAACGAACTCCTCCTAGAGATTTATTCAGATCAACACCAAACTTGGTCAGTGTAATCTTAAGGCCTTTGCGATGTTAAATTGCGAAGATCTTGAGGTTTCGTTAAAGGGCGTGTCCATGGCGGCCCTACAAATTTCGATGTTTCGCCATGAAAAAGGAAGTTGCTGTAACTCAGACATACAATGTCCAATCTGCCCCAAACTTCACATGTTAGATAAGACTTCTGCCCTTAACAGATCTACATGCCCATATTCAGTTATAGTCATAGCACCACTTGCTTGCAACAGGAAGTGACATATTTTACTCTGCGACAAACTACTCCTAGAAATCTTTTGACATTAATGTATTTTTTGTGGTCAGTCTAATCTAAAGGCCTGTGCAATGTTAAATTGTGGAGATCTTCAGTTTTTGTTAAAGGGCTTGTCCATAACGCCAAGACAAAATTTGATGTCTCGCCACAGCAAGAGAAGTTGTTGTAACTCAGGCATAAAATGTTCAATCTTCCCCAAACTTCAAATGTTCGATAAGAGTCCTGTCCTGAACACATTTGAAGGCCAATATTCCATTATAATGATAGCGCCACCTGCTGGCAACACAAAGATTGGCACATATATGGAATAAACATTGATATATTCTACATATATTTATGAGTTTAAATGCCTATTTCTCACCTTTCACCTATTTACTAAAGCCACTCGCTGCCGGTGAGCCTGGTTGCTAGGGCCCGTTCATCGCTGCTTGCAGCTTTAATTAATAGTAGTTCTTCAGTAGGTATGACAGAATTCATTAGTTATTGATTAGCTAATTGTTACTTAACACAATCATAAAATTATATTACATACTGATTAGTTAACATATCTTCCTTACTAGTTAACAGTAGTGCGTTAAGTCTTAATGAATAATCATCTGTTAGTTCTTCAATAATTCCTTATTAGTAATGCAGTAAGAAACCGTATTCTAAAGTGTTACCGAAAACAGCAATAGGTTTGAATGAAAACTCTAATGACAAGCTAACGAGTACAAGGCTGCAAACTCTCACGCATTCAGCGTGAGACTCACGCAATTGACCCAAATATCACGCTCTCACGCCACACCCCCATATTCTCACGCAGACTCGTGCAGCAGTGAGGAAAAAAAATTGCGCCACATTATCTCGCAAAGCAACGCGCAGAGAGACCACACAGATAGTGGAGTTTTTTTTTGTGACTATTTTGAGGGAAATACACAATTTATTCCCATAAACTGTGTAGTAAACCGTTTCTCCATCCAGTTAGGCCTATGCTGTTATATAGTATATATAGAATTAAGTTAGCATTAGCAGAGTTGTTTGTTTTGCAGCACTGAGCAGTTATTTTACATAACTTTTATCATAAAAAAAAACAATACAAAAGCATTTTGAATTTCGAATATACGTCGAATTTATAATAAAAATCCACATTTGAATGCAAAAACGTTGCATTCGAAATTTAGGTGTGTGTTAAAGAGGCTGCTTTAAGGCCAGACCAGGGTATACTTCACATTCCGTGCTCCGTTCCGTCTTGCATCCGCACAACTTTCAAAAGGGGGACGAGCTCGATACGCAGTACCACTTCTGTATCATCATTCACTTTGTGCGTGCGCTGTTGTACTTCTCTTAAATTGTCTGCATGCGAGCAGGGTGCGCGGCTGTCCACGAGCCCTCCTGATGATGAAAATGACATAATGCAGACTGTGCGTGGATGCGGATGGACCAAGTATATTTTGGCCTTTATCAGTGCAAAACAAGATGCGTTGACAATGTAAGTTTCATTGCATTATAATTTTCTTGTTTGCCTATTCAGTTAAAGCCACTAGATGCAGCACTGCAGCGATGTTCTTTCAAAATATTGCGGCAAAAAGAACAACAATGTGGAGAAGACGTTGTTTACATCAAAACCTAAACCAAGCCGTTTACACAGAACGCATATTTCGCACATTAGAGGGACACGGTTGGACCCACTTCTCACACAAGAGAGCAGGATGTTTAGAAAGCCATGCAAAATTAATGTATATTCAACTTTTTAAAAAAATATCTCGAGAATTTATGATGGGTTTTTCCCCATCCCACTGCATCTCATGTTTTTAAATGTAAAAATGTACTCTGTGATTGGCTTTTTTGCGCTCTGTATTAAACTATGCATGGATACATGATGCTATTTTGTTTATAGTTGTTTAAGCAACTTAATTATAATTGGTTTATAAACTTTTTTTTATATTATTCACTTAACTGTCATGTATTCTAATGCATTTATTACATTACATTTACATTTATTCATTTAGCAAACACTTTTATCCAAAGCGACTTACAGATGAAGACAGTGGAAGCAATCAAAAACAACAAAAAGAGCAATGATATATAAGTGCTATAAGAAGTCTCAGCTAGGTTAACACAGTACACGTAGCATGCGATTTTTAAATAATATAATAAATAAAACGAAAACAGATAGAATAATAAAAAAAAATCGTTAAAAAAAAAAATTAAACGTGAACAATTATTAAACGTACATTAGTAATATTTTGCTCGATGCGCCCTATTGTGGCATCAGGAGAAAAGCAAAAAGCTTCTCTTCACCCTAACTGAAATTATGCAATTTAAATTTGAATATAATTCGAATTTTGATAATATACAAGTAAAAAATTAGAATTTAGTTTTTCAGCTATTTTGACAGCCCTAATGCCTAGTAGTAAATTTTAATTATTGTTTTCTAAGAACAGAATGTCAAGTCATTGACATCCAATATTAAAATGTTTTTATTTTTATATCAATCACAACTCATCAATCATGTCCAGTTATTTGATATTTGAAGGTGTCAGTATGGATAAATTTGAATTTTGTTATAGGATGTTATCTAAAGTTTCAGGGACAGGCAAGAAAAGAACGCTTGTATCAGCCCTCATCACTTCTGCTAATGCAAGGATTTTGTGTTTGTATTTTTTTCCATACCAAGTCATGCCCGTCCATAAGCCCCTCCCCCATAACAAAGCCCACAACATTATATTATAACATTTTAACATCCTTAAAAACCATTATAAAATTTAAAGTAACGTGGGATAGTCTTAGGCTACAGTAAAAATGTAAAAGGAAGACCTTTACACAAAGTCTTACTGCTATTGTCATTAAACAGTCATTACTAGGTATGGTCTGCTCTTAGCAAAAATAAAAAAATAAAATCCTTCAAGTTCCATATGCGGAATGAAATGAGAACGGTCCAGCATTAAGACCGCTCTAACAGCAACAATTCTTATTAACTGCTATTGTTCTTGATTTTTCAAACTGTCTCCAATTATGCCTTGTTTTATGCGCTGGTGCCTCACGCGCACACATTCATTATAAACAGTGCAGGTTAGCATGAGCACCAGAGTAAAAAAATCCTCCTAACCCCTAAAAATTCTCTTCACATTCACTTGTGCGCTCTTGCGCAATACTAGCGCAATACGTTTAAACTTAAAATTCCATGAGATTTTAAATTCAGTTTAATAGTATTAAAAATTCAGGTTTTCAACTAGTATAAAAGTGCATTAAATTGCTTAAATTATTTATATAAGTTAAAGTAGCCAACCTTAAAAATGTGTTGTCATGACTTTTTCATTGTTTTTTTTGTTTTTTTACAGTCTGATAACTAGCTGTATTTTTGTTTTAGTTTATTGAAAATAAATTGGCTAAAATAGAAGCAGACACGTTTAAAGTAAAACAACCACAAAAACATGACTAGGTCTTGAAGGAAATCGTTTTTTTTTTTTTTTTTTTTTTTTTAAATAGAATCTACTAGATAAAATACAACTACTAACATATATTAACATATTTTTAAATGTATTTAAAACAAGTGTATTTTAAGTGAAAGTGTCTTCAAAAGTACATACGTTGGTGGGAAACCGAGTTCCTTGGGGAGCATAGGAATTTGTTGACCCAGTCCTTTATGCACTTGCTGTCAGCGCTGGACATGTTGGAAAACCTCTGGGAGACAGTGCTTGTAATATACTGTCTTATGTTCATGGGCAATGCAAATTTACCTCTCGAACTGTCCCAGTTGTTGGTAGTTAATTATATTTATCCATTAGAATAAAATATTTTTAATTATTGTTTTGTTCTCATAAATTTGTTAAATTTAAAGGATTTGTTGTAAAGTGAAGGGAACTAAAAATATCCTGTTGGTACATTATAACATTATTAGGCCAGCCGTTATTATTTCTAAATGTAAAATAATGCAACTTATACATGACTTATATTTTTTCCTCTCACAAACTCTGATTTATTTTTTAGCGTGTTAAAACATGCAGGAAACAGAAAATAGGTGATGAATCCGTTAAAATGCAACCTATAGATGACATATATTTTTTGTCCTCTGACAAACTTACTTTATTTTTTAGCGTTTTTAAAAGAAATAAAAAATAAAGAAAACATGCAGCAAATGAAAATAGGCGATTAATCCGTTAAAATGTTATACTTCAGAACAGAGCCTGGGCCTAATATTGGCTATCCAGGTTTTTTTTATATATATTTTTTTTAATTATTTTTTCATTGCATCTGATAATGACTTTCGTGCTTCACATTCACTTCACGCGCTCTGGTGCAGATCAGCCTCCCGCGATGCTCAGCTGTGGATGATTTAAAAATGTTTGATATAAATGTTGTGCCATTTTATACAGGAATTGTTCATTTTAAAAAAAATTAATTATATTGTTAGTTCTAATTATATTGTTAACACAAGTTCATTTAGGCTATTTAACATGCACTGTGACATTTTACCATTTTTTACTTATAAACTCCTTGAGAATTTAAAGTTAGTTTAATAGTATTTAAATTCAAGTTTAAATTAAAGTTTTAATTGCTTAAATTATTTTTATTAATATGTTATCATGTTTATTCTTGTAGAAAATATGTGTTTATTCTTTAAGAAAATAAGGGAAAAAATAAGGGACGATCCGAATATTTGTTTTGCTTCACCTATTTATGTAGGCGACAAATATAACACGACTACTACTACTACTACTTATAATAATGTCATTAAAAATACCATTGGCCAGAGTAATTTTGACCATTATAGAATTGTTACTTTAAAGATTAGTGATTTCAGTGGTAAAAATACTGTCCACTGGCATGGATTTTAGAGCATAACAACTGAAAGTTTATGTAACATTAGCCAATAAAGCATTTTTTTTAAACAACGGATCTTAAAGTTGTGAACTAAAATATTATTTCATTCATACAGCATGTGAAAAAATAAAATGCATACTTTTCATAACATTTCATTATTGATAAAATGCATAACATTTCTGGTGTTTGGATTTGTACTTCATTATGATGAGCTCCAAGTTTCAGAATAGACCTAGACTAGGACATTTAATATCTCTCTCTCTCTCTCTCTCTCTCTCTCAATGAAATACGTCTTCCTTCTGTTAAAATGAGTGTTTTCCAGCCTTGCTAAATGTTGGGCTCATGATCAATAAGTTGTATTCGCCTCAATCTGATTCAGTAAAGTCAAAACGCAGACAGTGAAGCAGAGTCCCGCGAGCTGTGAGGCAGGAACAGAGGATTCCACTTGGTCTTAAAGTCTTCCGCAAACACTGTTAACAAATAATGATTTTTGTAAACTAATGATTCATTATCAATTGATAATTTGTTATTATCATTATGGTCTTATCTAATATGGGCTGCAAGAAAATAATGAATACAAAGAGTAGTGCTGCTGAGTTTCAGCCCAGTAACACACCGTTCCTCACAGCCAAAAACAGACCAAATTCAGTTCAGCTGGAGGGGGTTGGGTTTTTTGGGGATAGTTATGTATGACTTGTGGGGGTCGAGATAACGGTGTGAATTGCTCTTTCATATGGACAGTGTCTTATGAGGCTTTCACTTGCTGAACTGGTTTATATAGTAGGGCTGGGTAAAAAAAAAATAAAAAATAAAAAAATTTTCAATTTATCGTTTTTTTTTTTTTAAATGTGGTCATTCAAAATCGATTCTTAAAGGCCATGAATCGATTTTTTCCATATTTATTTCCGAAGACATTGAATGCAAGATTAGCGTTAATCTAATTACAAATCTTCTCCACTAGATGTCACCCTCTTATATGTGTCTTGTGCAATGTTACCAACGAACCTGTCATTCATTCATTCAGTTTAAAGCAGTGGTTCTCAACCCGCGGTCCGTCACAAATTCAAATGCAGCCCACCATATGCTGAACACACACACACACACACACAAACACACAACTTATGCAACTCACTTGAAGAAGTTCAAGCAAATGGAAACACCATATACTACGCAGCAATCATCCTTAATTGAAGAAATGTGGCAAAACATCTCTGAAGAGAAGCTCATATTATTAAATTCAGAAGTGCTTTCCATATTTGGATCAACACAGACTACATTTGTGAACGCACATTCTCTGCAATGTCGCACGTCAAGTCATGCTCCTGTGCGCGTCTTACAGACTGCATCTTAAAGCCTCTCATACTTTCTGCGTCCGCGAGTCCACTAGGTAGGCGTGACGTAAAAATCACCATCGGAGAGTGTGTGCCGAGGCTCTGAGCAGACGACCGCGCTGACAGGTGCGCGTGGTCCGTATTCTTTAAAAGCACAATTGCACATGTTCAGGCAGTGTGAAGAAGCCCATTGCCAATCGAACCTGTGCAATTCATCAATAAAGAATATAAAGACAGCGATGTGCAATGATTCTGGGCAATAGTTTGTTCACGTTTGTTGCAGAGCGAACCATCAGCGTACTCTTTTGGAAGTATAAATTGAAGAAGTCCGGATTGCTCATGCGGTAAGTATAACACAGGCTTTACAATCGTAACTTCATTGTGCTGTTACTACATCGAGCGTAATTTCACAAAATTGTTCAGCTCCCAACAGAATCAGGTGTAGTAGAATTATTTATTTATTTCAATGAATCTAATCAATTAGATATCATAATATTTAGGCTATAATATTATAAATCAGGTTGGTTTGTATTGGTGACGTAATTTGCGTGCGGCCCGCAAGACTTGTACTTTAATCATTTTCCTCCACAAAAACACGTAGTCCTTACCTAATCTTGGTGAGTAAATGTTTTTCAAATAATAACTAAATATTAATTGAGTCTTAAATGCAATGTAGACGGAGTAGGCTATATAAGCTAATGTTGCCATTATTCTTTAATTATGTCAGCTGCTATGGCGAAGCAAATCCGACAGAGCCTTTATCTTAATTAATTTCGTTATTGCCAAATAACCATCTTAATTTAGAATTTATCTTTATTTTATTTTTTTTAAGAAAGCCTTGTTTTTATTGGTGTGTTGGCCTATTTATATGCTAAATGAGCCTATACCTAGGGCTATTTATAGAGTGCTGAGATGTTACGATGTTACAGAGGACTTACTTTATGCATTTGTTCAAACTTCCATGTGGCCTATTACGTTAGTCATGTATAAATTGTTAAAACTTGTATAAATTACTCATTCTTAACAAAAGGCAAAAGAACTGCGTGCGCACATTTGAATAATGTTGGGCTGTAAACGGGTTTGGCTTTTAAAAAGCTGTCAATCAAAATGTACTTGTCGGGCTCGGGCCGAAACCTGTCAGGCTCTGGTCCTGTCGGGCTTTACTTTTAAGGCCCGCTTACAGTTCTAATAGAACATCAAATCGAGAATCGAAATGGAATCAAGAATCGAAATCAAATCAATTTGAGAGCTTGTGAATCGAAATCGAATCGAACTGGAACATCTGAATCGATACCCAGCCCTATTATATAGGACTGTTGTTTTGGTTATAGACTAAAAAATGGTCTGCCCCCACGTAAGATTTTTCTAGTTCTAGTCGTTTGTTTATTATATTCAACTAGGTTTATATTAAATTGACATAATCAAATCTTAATATATCCCGCGCCTAAGCACATGCATTAAGTTTGCAACAAAGCACATGCAGAAGTAGCCTAATAATTGTGAAAAGAGACATTTTAATTATTTATTAATAAAAAAATGTTTTCTTTTTGGCTGCAGGATGAAATTCACAGTGCTGGTTCTCTCCGACTAGAGAAATGCAACATTCACAAATTACATAATTCATTTTCGTTTAAAAAACATTTCAAACTTTTTGTAGTTATTTTAATGTATGTGAGACACCACAATATTATGTTAATTAAAAAATTATAAATTCATATCAGGAAAAAATTTAAGTGATAAGACGGCGTCTCCCTGTCATTAATGCACATTAATAATTTTTGCACAAACACTTGAATATGAACATTGTGGTTTTCACTCGCTCCAAGAGCCTCCATCACGAGTACAATTCATGCCAACAGCCCATAATATAACTGCATATTCAGCAAGAATTCATGTTAAACAAATTTAGCTATAGCTTTATCAGAAGGTTACAATGACTGCAAGAGTCGAGCGGGATGTTAAGAGTTTGTCTGTTTCTTTTACTGATATTTTCGTGTAAAAGCATGATTTAAACATTCACACGCAATCGTTTTCGCAATAATGCATTCAAACAAATTCAATCTTACAGTGCTACGACATTATCAGTAGGCTATTTGATTTTGAAATCTTGAAGAAGTTAATCAATCTGTTTAGATAAAATAACTGACAAAAATGTACTGTTATTTTCATCACAAACTAAATTTTCACAGCAGAAAGCAGCAATTAAAGATTTAATGCTTACAATGTTATTACTTTGGCATGTGATATAGGGAAAAAAAGTTTACACAAAATAGCTTTGAAACTCTCCTGTTATTTTTTTTATTATTATTATTTTATATGCTACGTTATGAACATAACATTTCAAACGTGTTTCTGGTATCAGTGCGCACGGAGGGGAAGTTGTTGCTGCTCACAGACTCTGCTGCGAGTGAGAGAGATGTTTCACCTGACGAAATGAAGACGACCACGGGAACACAAGTACAGCACATCCGCCAAAAATAAACCTGCAGCAATGCTCGTTGCTCAGCTAGCCAAGCTTTACTTTTGTAGGTCGCATGGCAGTAAGTAATACGATAATATGACCATACAGTCAATACAGATATTTAATAAAAACATTAAAACAAGCAGGGCTGTAAAATAAAACAATAAAAAATGCACGCCAGGTCTACACCGGACACAAGTGGAGCGATCCAACAAAAGACAACAGAAACACAGTGATGGATACACTGGACACGATCCCCATCATTGAACCAATGCTCATTCTGTTTATGATGAAATGTACTGATACTACGTTCAGATGATTTGACACTATAGTGTGATGTCATCAAGTTTAGAGACACTTTTAGCGCAGTGGGGCACAGATGACAACTCTTGTGTTTGGTGTAGACACACAGAAAGTGTCTGCTCTATTTACAAATCATTTCTATAAGAAAAACAAAACTAAACCAGCGGCAAAATGAGATGGAAATATAGACTAGAAAATATATTAACAGGTCCTCCGTCCATGACACTGACTCACTGCTGAGCTGCCAGTTTGAATCTTAATAGCTCTTAATGCCGAGTGGATGGTTAGATGCATGATGGGCTAGTATTAAATAAATAAATAAATAAAAATAAATGTCTTTCAAGCATTAAGGTAATAACATTACTGTTTTTTTTATCATCTTGTTACAGTTATAAATTTGACTGCTAAATGAATGATAAAGGACTATGTTAAAACTTGTTTTGTAAAATTTCTTCATTTGAATATTGATTAAAAAGTCATTTTAAATCATAAATCAGATTTTTTTTCTACAAAAAAAAAATCTGGGATTTTTTTTATTTTTTTATGCCATATGCTATTGCCCTACTTTAAAAGCAAGTAAAGAAGGTTCCCTTTAAAATCACTTCAGTTGTCAATTACTAAAGCTATTTTTTTTTACATCCTGTTGATTTATAATGAGAGAACTTGAGTTTAATCGTGAGGATGGTTTATTAATCCGTCCATTCTTTAGAGTTTCAAAGATTTAATAGTGCAGGTTAAATTTTATTTGTTTCTTTTTTTTAAGGCTAAATAGGCATAAATGATGGGAACGAAATTATACAGTGCTTCACAAACATGCAACAATTTTTTAATCAGTTTACAGACAAATGTCTGTAAACATTTTCCCTTTTCCCAATAAGTTATGTCAAAATAAAGGACAGGTAATGAATAACAAAAATGTATGTTGTTTTATTAAAGGAAAAAAATATATTTATATTTAAAATATACATTTAAATATAGGCATAATATATGAAAATATTGACATTTTGCATATTAATCCATGTAGCCTACCTCCCTAAAATAGGCTACCACTTTTAATGCTCCGATGCAAAGTAAACCACAATTTCTTTTGAATAATATAATGCTTAATTAATATAATATAAATAATACTGCACACCTTTTAAATGTGTCAAAACTAAAATATGGTTTAATACCATGTAGCTTAGAGAAAATATAAGCAAAGGCTCAGGCACAGGCTTGAAATTTATCCTGCTTGAATTCGTCCTAAGAAATGCACATAACTTCATAAATACTGAACTTTCATCTGTGAATATTAAATATATTAAATATTTGAACTACAGTGTTTTTCTTTCATTTTCCCTGACTGAAGCCATCAAATGTAACACATCAGTGAGGCAAAACTGACGTCTATTAGAGAAAATGAGCTTGTTTGATAACTTGTGGTTAAAGCACCACTCGGCGGTCAAAGTCTGCAAATGCACTTTATACCGCCGCCGCGGCATGTGCAGCGGTAAAAAGGGCCTTACTTACTGTATGTATCCTTTGAAGAGAAAGAAAATATTGTTGTTTTTGAAGAAAAATAAGATAGACATTGCTCTCTTACAAGAGATCCATATGACTAAGGAGGATCATTGCAAGCTATCACTTCAGTGGCTTGGACAAGATTTTTTTGCCTCCTATAGTTCTCACTCAAGAGGGGTTGCTATTCTGATAAACCGCAGAGTGTCTTTTGTTTTGGAACGTGGTCAAAGACAACTACAGAAGATATATTGTTCTTAAAGGATATATTGCATCTGAAAGTATCACAATAGCAAACGTGTATGCCCCCAATCAAGATTAACCTCATTTTTTCCATAATTTACATTTAATTTTTTTTTTTTTTTTTTACCTTGTACAATCATTGGAGGTGACTTTAACTTGGTCCTAGATCCAACAGACAGATCACCTGTTAAATATTCTGCCTTGACATCATCAGCAAAAGCTGTTAAACACATGATTGCTGCATTAGAGCTGATAGATATTTGTAAGGCTTTACATAAGACCCAAGATTTCTATTTTTCCTCCCGGCCACATAAAAGTTTTTCCAGAATTGACTTTTTTCTTATGCACCAAACACAGGCATATTCTCAATGACCTTGATTTTATAGCTTTTTCAAATGACAATATAGAAAGTTTTTTTTAACTTTAATGTGGGCTCTGCTTCTCCAGGGGTGGTTTGGGAGTCACTAAAGGCCTATCTAAGGGGAATAATTATATCATACTCATCTGGCAAAAATTAAAATATCACAGTCAACTGAATTTACTTTCTAACCCTCTCAAGGCAGGCGTTGCAGATTTGCAACAGTAAATTAACTAAATACCTTATTACTCCAGATACATATTTTATGAATCTGGAGTACTAAAAACTTTACTATAGGTTACTAAATTTACTAAGTTACTAAAACTTAATTTGAGCCTGAGAGGGCTAAAGACTTTTTCTAAAGAAAAATTGGAACAGGACTGTTCTGTTTGTGGAGATGAAAATATGTTTCAGAAACCAAGCTCACTGCGGCTTGAGTATGATATGCTGTCCACTAAAGAAGCAGAGTGTGTTCTCCTTAGATCCAAACAACGATATTATGAGCATGGGGATAAAATTGGCAAATTGTTGGCCTGGCAAATACTAAAAAAGATACAGTGAGGTCTATTAATGCAATACGTCAAGTTGACAATACTGTTATCAGAGATCCTACTCTTATTAATCAGGAATTTATGCAATTCTATAAATTGTTATATACCTCCCAAGGAACTGATATGGTGAAAACGCATACTTTCCTGGATAAATTGGACATACCATCTCTTACTAAAGTTTCCAGGGATTGTTTGGAGGGGGCATCCCTGAGGTCGAAATACAAGAGGCCATATCATGCCTGGCTGCTGGCAAGTCGCCTGGTTTGGATGGTTTTTCTGTAGATTTTTTTAAAGCATTTTTAAAGCATTGAGTGGCTCAAATTAATTAAGCCACTGAAGGATATGTATATGTAGGCTATAATGTCTCCGCATCTAGCAGATTCTCTCGAACAGGCTGTGATAACTCTTCTGCTTAAGCCTGGTAAAGACCCTTGTCTGTGTGGCTCATATAGGCCAATTTCATTACTCAACTCAGATTACAAGGTGTTTGACAAAATGATTGATTTAAGATTGGGAAAAGTAATTTCACAGTTAGTACATATGGATCAGACAGGATTGAATTAAAATCGATCCCTTTTTGAGAACGTTCGCAGGCTTCTAAATGTAATTTTCTTCACTTCTCAGGTGGACTATCTGGTTATTGCAGTTTCTTTAGATGCAGAAAAGGCCTTTGACTTGGCTATATCTGCTTTTTAGTCCTCCAAAAGGTGAATTTTGGTCCTACATTTTTTAATGTGGTTAAAGGGATAGTTCACCCAAATAGCAAAATTATGCCATTAATAACTTGCCCTCATGTTGTTCCAAACCCGTAAGACATCTGTTTATTTGTTTCCAAATGCATTGACATCAGTTTTCTCCTTGTTTACCTGAAGAAAGTTTTGCTGTGATGCGGTCGGAAACCAGATTAAATTTTTTGCCAGGAATCCATTTGAATTTAAAAAGCTGTTCGGTTGATAAAAAACTACCTTTTTTATTAGTCCTGCCTGTGAAAGGAAGATTTGATATTGGTCTATAGTTGCTCAGTATGGTGTTATCAAGACTACTCTTTTTCAGAAGGGGTTTAACAACTGCATTTTCTGAGAAAAGTGCAGAGTCTGGAAAAGTCCCAGAAAGAAGTGAGGCATTTCATTCCAAGACATCTGCTTCTACAATAAAAAAATAAATTACTCTTTAAACTTATTCAATTATGGACAGTGGTTCCACACAACCAAATTGTGTTTTGATAACATTAATGGAATTTTTTTTTTATCTATTCAAACTTCTTGAGTTGTGACAACACAATTGAATGAGGTAGATTCTATGTGAAATAGTAATGTCAAACCAAATCAATTTATACACTTTTTTTCCTTGAACTTAATCGGTTATATTAACTGAACATGTTTTGGTTTATTACAATCTATCCAAATTTGTTTCACTCTGTCAACATAAGGAGGTTGGTTTCAAATTACACACAATTAGTTATAGTTACTTTAAATATTTTCTATTTAAAGTTACTCCCTTCAACAAAGCATTTTTTGTACGATTTGTCTTGTAATGAGTCACAAGACAAAATGTCACAAATGATCAAAGTGTATAGGCAATAAGTAATTAAACAGTTAAATACAGTTTAAAACCACATTACAAAATTACTAAAAATAGCAGAAATATCAAACTACTCATTTTCTAATTGGCATTCATGGGTAACCAATCAAACCTTATTCCAGGAACAGGAACTGGCTCCAGAAATAACTTCTTCAGTATTCCAGATGTGTACCTGAGTTCAGGAGGGTTGCTCAAGTTCAGTCCATATATCAGTCCCAGCAACATGGTTTTGCATACTGTAAACTGCTAGGTCCTGAAGAACTTTATCTTCCAACACTCCAACATCTGCTGGACTGTCTTCAATGACTGCAGCTTCAAATTCCCACGAGTCTTCTGGATCACCTCCTGATTGCTGGCAATGTCTGTATCCTAGAAGTATTTAAAAGGATGGAGAACTCAAATTCTTGTGTATTAACTTTAACATAGCATTTATTAACCTTAAAAAAAAAAAAAATCACCATACTCCATACTGCTAGGCTAGGGTCTTCAATGGATACTTCAATTTCATTAGCCTGAAGATGAAAACAACAAAATATAACCTTTTTTTTTTTTTTTTTTTAAGATTACATGAAAAAAAATAGCCAGTAATTAATCTCCTTATGGGAAATACAGGCAAGCAGTCAAGATGGGATTCTAACAAACATTACAGTGGAAAATGGTACATGTCCTGCGGAGTTTAGCAATAGCCCCAATTAAAGGGATAGTTTACCCAAAAATTTAAATTTTATTATTAATTGTTCAACCTTCATGTCGTTCTAAACCCGCAAGATCTTCAGTCATGTTCAGAACACAAATTAAGATATTTTTGATTAAATCCGAGAGCTTTCTTACCTTGTAGCTTTGTAAAAGTGTGGTTGAATCATTGATGTCACATGTTTTACTGATGTCCTTACTATGACTCTGGGTCTGGGAACATTTCAGTTGCATTGCAGCCTTTATGAAGGTTCAGAAATCTCTCGCATTTTCATAAAAATAATAGGGATGCACCGGTTGACCGGTTATAAATTGGAACCGGATGGTTTTTGCTTAAAATACGCGATTGGCAATCGGCTGGTTTTTGGTCTTTTTTTCAGCCAATTTTTCTGGAAGTGCGCCTGCGTGCACAGACTACATTGTAATCATTCGCTATCAGTGTTGGGTATAGTTACTTTGGAAAGTAGTTAGTTAGGTTACAACGTTACCATCAATTAAAAGTAATCAGTTATGATACAGCGTTACCTATTCATAAAAGTAACGCGTTAGAGTACTCATGCGTTACCAAAAATTAAAAGCCGTTTGCAGCGGCTCACACACGACAGACACAGCCCCCGGCCCCTTTAAATGCACCTAGAAGTCGTGAATCCCGACAATGAATAACGTCAGTCATCCGACTAAATTAACACTGCAGGATAACAATAACAGGAAAGACAGTCAGCAATCGGCTATTCCACATAGCATTTTATTTATTTATTATCACAGAATATATTATTAATCAAAATTCTCACCTAACGTTACCCAGCCCGAGTAGCCTAGGCTACTGTATATTATGAGCACCACAAGATAACTCCTGATTTTTCTTTAACTTTAAATAATGCAGTTATCAAAGTACAAGTATGCTTACTTGTAAACACAACCTTAAACAGGCTTGCAGATTTAAATCCATTTAGAAATGATGAACAACCAGCCAGCCAATGATCTAACAGAAATTAACAGCTGCCTTTCAAACAAAAATGATAACAAACCGAATTAAATCCTTCACCGCCACACAGGCAAATGACAAATCGCTTAATAGCCGAACTAATTATTATTAAAGTGTCACTCACAGTCACAAGCCTAAATTCGCTTTAACACAGTCCTCTTACATTTACTCTTCAAAGTAGTGATTAAAACGTAGCGTTAAATTTGAGGTAGAATTTTTGGCGGTCGACAGAAGCTTTTCACCAAAGCAGAGTGTGCATTTTACCGTTTTTTCGTTGACAAATTGAAAATAATGTGCGTACTTCCATAAACCAAACGCTGTCCACTCTGCTATCTTGCCAGGAGTTCAAAAAAAAAAAAAAAAAAACCCACACACACACAGGGTCAGGCTCAGGGCACCGACGCATCACAGCCATTGACTTTACGATCGCAGAGCTTCGGCTCCGCTGATACATCCGCAGGTGGCACAGTAGACCTAGGACTACTGTCTGACAAAAAGCAGGCTGCAGTCGGGATTTTCCTTTCCTTAAAATAACGGATTACTTTTTTTAAAAAATAACGAAGTTACTGATTACTTACGCACGAAACTAACGCGTTAAGTTACAAATTTCAGGAAAAAAGTAATTAGAGTACTCTAACGCGTTACTTTGTAACGCGTTACCCACAACACTGTTCGCTATCATGTCATTTGTGTGGAAGTATTTTGAAATCTGTGCGCAGGACACAGGCAGCCCTTCAACACTGGAAGTGCAGAGCTACATGTCTGAGGCACAGATAACAGGAAGCACAAAAGACCAAATGAGAGCCCCTTTCCTGCGCTCACTGAAGTTGGGCGAGCATACTGTACCTGCACAAGCGGCAGTGAAGGGATGTTCAGATTAACTTCTCGCGTGTTGGATGAAACGAAACGGACTAAACTGTGACAAAACTGAAATGTGTTTTTTTTTTTTTTTTTTTTAAGTAGAACTTGCATACATGTTTGAAAATCCAAAGTAAATGTCCTATAGCACACTGAAAAAAGTGTTTCATTCATCCATTTAAAAAAAAATAGGGTAATGATTCACATCTATTTTTTTTTTTTTACTTGAGACAATAGTTATTTATTTTTCACTGGATCAAGTAAAAAAAATATGATGTTTTTTTCTTTTTATTCTTACTAAAATTATTTGATTTTAAAATGTATTTATATACTGTAGCATACTTTTATTTAGTTTCACTGGTAAAGACTTGTTTTTTGAAACCAATTTCCAAAACTAAAACAAATACTAAATGCTGATTTTAAGAAACCTCTTATTGACCTCAATATTGGACTGTAAAACTATGCAGTTGTTGCCTTTAATTTCACATGGTTACAGTTAATCTTTTCATTTAAGGCCAGTTTTATGTAGTTTCAACCCAATTCAAAAACAAAAGCTAAAGTCTGATGTCTGTACCATCTATGTTTGTACTGAATGAAGGCTACTTACTATGGAGTTACTGCTGTTAATTTCAGATGGTTACGGTTATTGTTTTCAACAGCCAAAAGCCAGTTTAGCCCATTAAATACCAAATAAGCATCTTGTTTATATGCATACTCTCCTTGTTTCTTGTTTGTTGCTTAAAGATAAAAAAAAAAAAAAAATCTGAATCGGCCAGTTTGCTGTAAAAAATCAGTATCAGCCATGAAAAATCATGATCGGGGCATCCCTAAAAAATATCATAATTTGTGCTCTGAAGATGAATTATGGTCTTAAGGGTTTGAAACGACATGAGTAATTAATGACATGTTTATTTTTGGGTGATCTAGCCATTTAAACACACCTGTTTCAGCTATTCAAGGTTCTTGGGAATTTTAAAACAAAAAAGTCTTACTAGAAGTTCCAGTCAGGTGTGTTAGAGCTAAACTCCACAGAACACTGGATTTCCTAGAGCAGGTCTGGACACCTCTGCCCTGCATCAAAATAAATTGTTTTTGGTAGGCAAATGCATTCATAATTGAGTCAGTTTATAGTAATACCACATATTTTGTATTTATTGTATTAATAAACCTAATCTTATTATATCTGTCATTTTTTTTGTTAATTTCCATAAACCTAAAATCCAGTGGACAGTGAGAGAATAATGTTTTAATTCAAGGTTGGATTGAGTGCAGTTGTTCTTACCTGTGTAGTGAAAGAGGGTTTCAGTATTTGTCCAAGGACTCTTCTTCAGTGTGCAAACATCTTCATAAGCTTTGCAGTGTGGATCCAGTTTAGCAAAGATTGTTGATTCTAATGGGCCTATGGTAATTGTGTATGTCTCAAATTCTGCACAAATCTGTAAACACATGAAGTGCAATGTGTTACAAAAAAAAAAAAAAAAAAGTTTAACACCAAAAACCAATTCATAGATCAAAATATTAAATTATTTATTTGTGTGAGTGATGAATAGTGTCATGTTTTTCCATTCCAAAAGGGTGGACCTGATTACATTATCTGGAGCATATGTATAATGTGAACAGCTCAGAGTAGTGTCCGGTTTAAAGTCATTGTATGACCACACATCCATGTTCATGAACAAAGCTTTAAATACTTTCACTGTGCTAAGCCAGGGGTCTCCAAATTCAGTTGACATTTCATGGTTACACATTTATTGATTATTCAGCTTTTGCAATTATTTAAAATATACATATTCTAACAAATAATGGTAATTCCTACTTTTGAAAGTCTTTATGTATTACTAGTATACAATTAATTTATACTAGTGCTGTCAAAATTAGCGCGTTAACGCATTCGATTAATTTGAAATATTTAACGCGTTAAAAAAAAATAACGCAATTAACGCGGTTGCAGTTTTTTTTATTTCCAGTTGTGGCCTATGTGTGTTCAACGTGCAAAGAAATATGGATAAGACCAAGGAAGGACTTTTAGACGGAAAGTTTCAGTATAAAACTCTGCCGGATTACTCTTCAGTCTGCCACAAGAAACATTACTCTTCATTTAGTCTGCCACAAGAAACAGCAACATTAAAATCATGAACTCAAATGTCATTGTTTAAAAAAAACAAAAAACAATGACTGTAACAGTGCGTAAATCAGACCTTTCTGTAACGTTAACGTTAATAAGCTTAAACGAAAATAACGAAATAATTGTGTAGCGGAGTATTTTTTTGTACACAGTGCCGCGAACTGTCAATCACTCCTGTACGTGTGCATCATGTCCTCCTCGCAGCTGCAGCAACTTGCGCTCTCTCTCTTCATCAAGCTTTAAAACAAAAAGGGGACAAAAAGATCATATTGTCTTTGTGCATAGGCTATAGATTAATTAGATAAATGAATAACTAAATTTGTGCCTTGCCGTCTACGGTATTTTTTTTAGAACTTAGAAAAAAGATGCTGCAGCCAATGTACAGCCAGCGGGGGCTGCAGGACGACTCAACCTCCGCAGACAGTTTTTAATGTTTATCAGACAATAAATACTCAAGATTTTGCTTTAGTATAACTCACAACGAGTTTCACACACCTTCTCCTGCCACGTTGAGTTGTTGACACTTAACAGTGGGAAAAGCGACACATGCGCTATTCACTTGTGTAACTTAAGGGTGAATGGGTAATGTAGTTTCTGCCCTGGGTGGGATGAATTAGGAAGCTTGCATTGTGAAGGGCGCTCTGAAAATCGGCAGTGCAGGTAAAAGATTAAAACCTCTATTAAAACAGAAGTCCAAATGAGCATACCGGTACGCTAGAAGCACGTTCTGGGCGCACGGAGAGGTGGCGGTACGCTCAAGAACTATATCTGGAAGTGGCGGTACTGAGTACCGGTGTGTACTGGCCCACTTAAAGCACTGGCAATGACTATACTTTGGAATTTTTTTGCAGTCCACTTTTTTATTGGCATTGATTGTTTTGAAATTCAAATGGTACTTACATGCCTGTGTTTTTATTTCTGTAATAAATATGGCTTTCAAGCCAACATTTAATTTGGAGGATATTGATGGTTTATTGCAGGTATGTTGTTTACATGAGAAAATCTGTGTTACAAGTTAAACAAAAATTCCAATAAACAATCATATTTTGAATTTAAATAGTTTCTTTGTCTTGAGTTTACATTAATTATTTACATTTTACATTTACATATCCAAAAAGTTTCAGTCTTTTAATTGCGATTAATCGCGATTAATTTGAAAAAATTGTGCGATTAATTAGTTAATTTTTTTTTTATCGATTGACAGCACTAATTTATACAAATACATATATTTGGCACACAAAATGAGATAAGAAAGAAACTCCTATTCACCATTTGATTAGCTATAGGAGGAAGTAGCTGAATGACAAATCACACTGCCTCTTAACATCTCTTATTGTAAGCTATATGTATAATAAAAGTAAATGTAAGTGATAGGACGTTTTATTTTTGGATAAACATTGTATTGATAAATGCAATCTCTCTTAAAATACCTTATTGGGTTATGATAATCAAAACAGTTTGGTTTGATCTAGCGCAGAACTAAAACTTTAATGAAATATTTCCCCCATTTATAGAATGATTTTATGATTAGCTAGCTCCACACTGGAGAGCTGCTTTATAACAGGAAATCAAGTTATAATTCTAGTGACACTGACTGTACTGTAAAGCCATCTATTGCATAAAGGACTGTTATATAAATAAACGTGACTGGACCTTTCTTTACTGGAGTGCTAAACCTCAGAGTTCGTGCAAACATCCACATCACTGTAATCAAATGTGTTCTTAAAGGGGGGGGGGGGTGAAATGCTATTTCATGCTTACTGAGTTTTTTACACTGTTAAAGAGTTGGATTCCCATGCTAAACATGGACAAAGTTTCAAAAACTAATTTGTACATTTGAAGGAGTATTTTTGTTCCAAAAATACTCCTTCCGGTTTGTCACAAGTTTCGGAAAGTTTTTTTTTCGAGTATGGCTCTGTGTGACGTAAGATGGAGCGGAATTTCCTTATATGGGTCCTAAGGACACTTCTACCGGAAGAGCGCGCACTGAGAGGCACTGAGAGGCTGAGCACAGACTCACTGATCAGAGCGAGAGCGTCGTGAAATGTCACAGAAGTGTGTTTTTGGTTGCCAGGGCAAGACAACCCTGCAAAGATTACCAAAAAAAAAAAACAGCATTAAGGGACCAGTGGATGGAATTTATTTTTACAGAGCATCAACAGAGTTGTGCAAGTGTTTTTGTTTGTTCCCTGCATTTTGAAGATGCTTGTTTTAAAACAAGGCCCAGTTTGACGCCGGGTTTGCACATCGTTTATTTCTTAAGGATAATGCAGTCCCAACGAAAAGGGGTCACGATCGTGTGTTGGAACCGCATGCGGTGAGTAAAACTGCTTCAAATATCTCTGTGTTGTTAACTTAGCTATCGGCGCGTAAGCACATCAAGTAAACAACATGCGATGTTGTCATCAAACTGCACTTTCCACATGTCCAGCTTAAAAAAAAAAAAAGACGACATAAAGTGGAACTTAGTCATTTTCCAAAACCGCTAAGCAAATATATACAGTTTTAGTACATACCACATAGAGACGTTGTTTGCTGATGCTGCTCTTGTTAAATTTCAGCCTCTGGATCTGTGTCACAGCTTCCAGACGCTCTCAACGCAAAAGCCTACTCGCGCTCGTGATTCTTTAGCTCCGCCCACACGTCACGCCTCCAGCCTGTCGTGTTTTTCCGGGGAAAATCGGTACAGACTATCTTTCTCTTATGAATATAATAAAACTAAAGACTTTTTGGAGTTATGAAGGATGCAGTACTACTCTATAGGTACTCAAGATTAACAGGATATTGAGTGAAAACGAGCATTTCACCCCCCCTTTAAGTGCTGCTTTTACATCGTGGTCAGTTTTTGTTGTGTTTATGCAGTTATTGAGAGGATGGCGTGCAGTACATATTTACATATTCATCCAAGGTTCGGATTGGTTAGGTTTCCTCAAACTGAAGCGCTATCTTCTTCTTTTGAATTGAATCAGGGGAGTGTATTACAGTCTTGCACTACAGCTCCAAACTGGTCAAACCACCTTACATCAAGTAGATACATATCAAACCACTACTCAAAAACATTTGCCGACAATTTGTTTTATCGCCGACGTTCTCAATAATGTCGACTTACTGATTCAGCCCTAGAATATATATATATACTAAAGTCAATACGTTACAGAGAGTCGTGCCTCTTCACATCTCCCAACTGCTCAAAATCATCTATTAACGGTGCAATAAACCAATTACACAATACTAGACTGCAAAACAAAAGCACCCCAAAACAGAAACTCTAAGAGAAATTAAAGACTTTGACATAACACAAGAATAACTTTAGATTTTCTTACCTGACTGGTACTTCTTGCTCTCCTCCGCGCCGTCATCAAATGCATTAAAAATCATGACAACTGATTTTCAGTCTAAGTCTAATGCATAAAGAAAATTCTCTGTTAGCTCATTGCACTCGTCAGAGGCTCATTTGACTACTTCTAAACCCTGCATTAGAGCATCATGAGTTTAGGTTTAAAAAATCAACAAAATTGAATTTATTTGTTTAAACAAGTTATCTCATTGTTAGCATGTTTATTCTTTTTTAAATAATCATACTGCTTTTCATCATCTTGTAGAGATACAAGGTGTGATGGTAAATATTTTTATTTGTAAAAGGTTTGTATGAGACCTCATAAACGTTTCAATGTGATTACTTCCACATGGGTAAACAAAGCATAGCATTTACAAACAGAGCCTGAAGTCTGTGAAAATAACCAGGACTGTCTTTTACAACCACGTCTTCCCGGTTAAACCCAAAACAGGCTCTAAGCTACCTTGATGTTATTCAAACAAGCTTCTTAGAACAAAGTGTAAGACAGTGGCGAAGATAGCCACATGAGACCGGTCTGTAAACATTCCAACAATGTTCTCTGGACCACTTATCTGAAAATTAGATATAGCCTGCTGTAAAACTAAAAACACTGTGAAATAAACGGACCCATCTCCAAATGACGCGAATAAAAGATGAATCGTATTTAAAATAGATGTAATTTTAGCTAAACCACTAAAAAATTTTTTAACCACGTTTAAGTTAGTATGTTAGTTAGTAGCCTATGTTTAAGTTAGATACAATGATCAAAACTATGACTGCATAGACCACTAATCCATTCTAGATCATATAAGAATGATATGATTAAAATAAGACCGTTAGTTAAAATATAAACAAGAACCACCGGACAAAAGATGTATTGGGAGTCTGTTTATTTAAACATTAAAGTTATTATCGCTCAGTCGTGAGATAGATAGAGAGCTCGCAATACTGATTTAGTTTAAACACGACAAAATGTTGTAAACCTCTCATTTCAAGAATCACTAGGGAGACTTTCTCTCCTGAAATAATGTACGGGGAAATTATATTTTTGATTTATGCTCAGTTTATTAATAAGTTGAGAATCTTTCTTATAAAATGTCATATTAAATGCACACACACTGATACGAAATCACAATCTGTTAAAATCATTTATTATGTTTGTTCTTCATCAACACACAGTTGTTTTTATCACAGCTCTCTCTCTCTCACACACACACACACACACACAGAGAGAGAGAGAGAGAGGGTGCACTGGGGAACACATCTGGACATAATTCATAGGTCAAAGTGCACATCTGGACATATGTCAGAGGTCAAATTCATCAATCAAAGTGATGTTTGCTGGCATATATAACTACTAATGTCACCACGGCTTGCCATATAAGTAATCATATATATTAAATAAGTATTAGTATATAATTAATTAGTACTAGTATTTAAAAAAAATACATACTAGTTCCTAATGAATAACTACTAGTACATCAAAATTAAGTACAAGTAACCAGTAGAATACATACTAGTCAAAATTTAATAGTTGATATCTCAATGACGGCTACCCATAGAAGTCAATATACATTTTTTTATATTGTTACTAGTTACTAGTCACTATTGAAATAAATACTAGTATCTTATGAATAAGTACTAGTATTTAATCATTAAGTACTAGTATCTAAAGAATAAATACTAGTACCTAATAAATAAGTACTAGTATTTAATGAAAAGTACTAGTACCTAATAAATAAACACTAGCAGTTAATGGATAATTACTAGTACTTAATGGAAAATAAACTAGTATCTAAAAAAAGTACTAGTAATGTTAAATTAGATACTAGTCCAGTTTATAGATTAAATATTAAAACAGCTTTCCATACATCCTGTGTTTATTTGCCTCTTTATGATGAATCGCATGTATTCCTAAAGTGTTAGTCACTTAGGATAAAAGTGTCTGCTTAATGAATAAATGTAGAGTAGAGCAGATTGTTTACTGTTACCAATGTCAGAGGTGGGTAGTAACGAGTTACATTTACTTTGATACATTTACTTGAGTAATTTTTTTGGGTAACTAATACTTTAGGAGTATATTTAAAGATGGGTACTTTTACTTGAGTAAATTTTTTGGGGAAAATATGCACTTTTGCTTTGTTACTGTGGGCGACGCTCCTCTCGTTACTTTATCTTAATGCAATAAATGTTATAAATGTTTCAGTTTATTCCAAACGCGACATCTCCTTTTATCTGGGCAATGAACGATGCTCATTCACAAATGATTCATTCTTTTGAGTCAATTCTGTTCAAAGGCTTTATCAAACCAATTGGCAAACGAGTGAATTGGTTCATGAATCAGTTTGAATGATTCGTTCAGTTCCCTGCCGAACGTGCTGAGCGTCTGAAGCGGTTCACTCAGAGTTGTAATGTTTAAGAACATCAGCAGCGTTGAAAACGTGGCTATGGAACTGCACTGAATTGAAAGCAAATCAGCAAAAGCTATTATTTGCTAGCACTGGAGATCCTTATTAGAGGAACACTGCGTGTGCGGTCTACTGTTCAACAGGTAATAACTTGGGCTTATAATAGAGTAGAGTCAAGTTGAATGCAACTTCCAAAAGACAAAAAATTGCAGATTAAGATTTTATTAATTTTAATACAATCATACCGGTGTATGTTCAACGAGTCATATCATCAGCTGCTAAATTCAGATCTGTGATCGCTTGCTGGCACTGAGCCAGAGATAGATGTGTTTTACAGCACTATGCATTATAACCAATAACACAAGATTCTGATGAGCTTATGAATGCATTGGCCAATCAAAGGTGTTCAGATGGATCATCGCTAAAATGCCGGTGCTTCCTTCACTCGCTCCTGACTGAATACCTCTTTTTGGCGAATCCTATCGTTAGAAACAACAAAGTACAGATGTGTGTACGAATCTGTAAATAAGATATTGATTTCACAATGTTAACAGTTTCAGTGTTTTTAATGGGAGTTTCTTGAACTGTATTGGGAGTGATTGAACTCTAGTCAGTGAAAATGATCTTTGATAATGTAAATGTTATTTGCTCTCTTTCTGAACAATGAAAGATTAGTAGCAGTTTTTATATCACATTAATATTTAATGTTAAATTCACATTTAATATAAAGTCAGTCGTATTAAAAATGTTATGGCATGACAAATATATCTTTTACTTAAGTAAACGGGCAGGGTTTTATAATAAATTACATAATTAGGCTACTTTGACCATCGCATATAATCAATGAAATGAAATGTGAGAATCGATATATTTCATAATATAGTTAATGCGTCTGGAAATGTTTCTAATAACAATGAAAGAAAAAAGAATTAATAATGCTTAATAATAATTTGCCATTATGCTGTTGTGGCTGCTGTGTGTCACATGACAACCTCCATATGCCTAGACACAATTATGATATTTCCACAATATTTACGCTTGCAGAAATATACTTCTGCGAGCAGACAGAAGAAGATCTGTCAATGTGTATTTGGTTTATTGTCAGATGTTCGGTAACTTAGCGGTCATGTGAGGAGTTTTCTCTCTTCTCTGTGTCAGAGGTTATTTCTAGATATATAATGCATACTTTAAAGGGGGGGTGAAATGCTCGTTTTCACTCAATATCCTGTTAATCTTGAGTACCTATATAGTAGTACTGCAACCTTCATAACTCCAAAAAGTCTTTAGTTTTAGTATATTCATAAGAGAAAGATAGCCTGTACCGATTTTTCCCGGAAAAACACGACCGGCTGGAGGCGTGACGTGTGGGCGGAGCTAAAGAATCACAAACGCCAGTAGGCTTTTGTGTTGAGAGCGTTTGGAAGCTGTGACATTACCGTGAGGACAAAACCAACCAAAACAAACCATGGCTAACAGTCAGATTCAGCGTATATTTATGATCCAGAATCCGATCCAGAGGCTGAAATTTAACAAGAGCAGCATCAGCTACGAAGTCTCTATGTGGTATGTACTGAAACTGTATATATTTGCTTAGCAAAGTTCCACTTTGTCGTCTTTTTTTTTTTTAAGCTGTACATGTGCAAGTGCAGTTTGATGACAACATGTTTACTTGATGTGCTTACACGCCGATAGCTAAGTTAACAACACAGAGATATTTGAAGCAGTTTTACTCACCGCATGCGGTTCCAACACACGATCGTGACCCTTTTTCGTTGGGACTGCATTATCCTTAAGAAATAAATGATGTGCAAATCCGGCGTCAAACTGGGCCTTGTTTGTAAAACAAGCATCTTCGAAATGCAGGGGAACAAACACAAACACTTGCACAACTCCGTTGATGCTCTGTAAAAATAAACTCCTTCCACTGGTCCCTTAATGCTGTTTCTCTTTTGGTAATATGTGCAGGGTTGTCTTGCCCTGGCAACCAAAAACACACTCCTTTTGTGTCATTTAGCGACGCTCTCGCTCTGAATCAGTGAATGCCTGTCCTCAGCCTCTCAGTGCTCTGCTATACGGGAGCGTGCGCTCTTCCGGCAGAAGTGCCTTAGGCCCATATAAGGAAATTCTGCTCCACCTAATGTCACACAGAGCCATACTCGAAAAAAAACTTTCTGAAACTTGTGACAAACCGGAAGGAGTATTTTTGGAACAGAAATACTCCTTCAAACGTACAACTTAATTTTTGAAACTTATAGCATGGGAATCCAACTCTTTAACAGTGTAAAAAAACTCAGTATGCATGAAAAAGCATTTCACACCCCCCCCCCCCCCCATCTAAAATATAATTTATTTTGTGATGCAAATCCGAATTTTCATCAGCTGTTACTCCAGTTTTCAGAGTTATGATCCTTCAAAATATAATTCTAATATATTGATTTATTACCAGTGCTGGAAACAGTTTTGCTGCTTAATATTTGTTTGGAACCTGTGGCATTTTGTTTAGGATTATTTGATGTATAGAAAGATAAAAAGAAAATCATTGATATTTAATCAACACATTGGAAGGATTTCTGAAGGATTATGTGACATTGAAGACTTGAGTAAAGGCTGATGAAATATATAATTATACACACACATACATTACATACATTTTATCTATATATCTAAATAAAAATAGGCTCAGTATATATGACGCAAAGTAACTAGTAACTAACTATTTAAGTTGATTTTTTTTTAGAGTAGAGTGACAGTTCATCAAGAAGTAAGGCTGCACTGAGAGGTATCAAAGACTATAGAAAACCTGAGAAATGTTACGTATAATTTTGAATGGGGAAAAAATACAACGCTTAGTATGGCTGCTCTATTGAAGGAAACCCCACCTTCTGAGTAAAAGAGCCAATCGCTATTCAATAAAGTCATTGCATCACTGCAGCTGGTGTTAGAAGTTCCAGTTGCTTTAGAAACAGTCAGCATTCTGGAGACATGCACATAAGACTGCGTATGCATATTGGCTTTTTAAAGATATTGGAGCATAAAAACAACATTTAGGAGACAGTTGTTGTCCAATTTCATTAGTGATTACAAATATGACATTTATTTATTAGCTCATCAAAACCTTTGGGAGAATTTTGTTTCCCCATTCAAAGAGATAGGAGCTGCACTGACAGAGAGGTGTTTCAAAGATGGCAGATGAGTAAAATTACTTGTCTTAAAGAGTCTGAAATTATTAACTAAAATAATAAATGAATGAATACAGCATTTATAAAGCACTTTGTGTATTGCTGTACATCCGACATCCATTATGAGGGGTTCTCTACTCAACCACCACCAGTGTGAAGCATACACCTTGATGATGCGATGGCAGCCAGAGTACTACAGTGCCAGTGTGCTCAGCACACACCAGCTATAAGTGGAGAGGAAATGGAGATAGAGCCAATTCAGTGGATGGGGATACACCCCTACTCATTACAAGAAGTGCCATGGGATTTTTAATGACCAAAGAGAGTCAGGAACATGGTTTAACATCTCATCTGATGGATGGTGTTTTTTTACAGTTTAGTGTCACCATCACTAAACTGGGGCATTAGGACCAGCACAAACCACAGGGCGAGCACCCACTGGTGATCTGACTAACACCTCTTTCAGTAGCAACCGAGTTTTTCCCAGGAGGACTCCCATCCAGGTACTAACCAGGCTCAACCCTACTTAGCTTCAGTGGGCAACCAGTCTTGGGCTACGTGGTGTTATGGCTGTGAATAAATGTTTCCCCATTGTGGACACTAACATAAAAGGCAACTCTGGCCACAGAGAGTGATTGAAAATTATTTAGAAATTATATTTGAAATTTAATTCTGCATCTTCTCAGATTCTGTGATTTTCTTTGTAATTCTTCTCACAACGCCTTGAAATTCACCATTAACTATTCACCTCAACAGTTTATGTTGCTGTATATGATATCATGGTAATCACTGACCATAAAACATAAGGGTAGACATCACTTTTTTTTGTGTTGTCATGTTTGGTTGAAGAGGTATCATATAAAATACATGATTTGGTAATGGTGGAAAGTAAAATGAAGCGTTTTTGCGATGGCTCCATTTCTGAAAATGTTCAGGGCTGCATACTGTACAAGTGTACAAAGTGTCATGCTTTTATGAAAAAGTAGGGGGAAAAAATTACAAATCACCTGGACTATGAGACTTGAGTGTCTGTAGACATTTAAGAGATGGATGTTTTTTTTATAGAATTTTGAGGTGTTCTGTTTTATTTTGATTATAGAGAATAAATGTGATTGCTCTCCTCACAAATCAACTTTTTATTATTTTTCACTGACACATCTCTTAAGGCCTGTTCACACCCAAGGATGATAAATATGAACATAAAAATAAAGTTGTAAAAACCATTATCAGTATTAAGGAAAAGCAGAGTCCACACCACATCTGTACCGATAAAAGCACAGAAACCATGTATCTTTTGAATTACTTTCAGAATGTTTTATTTTGTTCTAGCTGATGAATGATAAAAAAACGTACTCGGTTACGAACGTAACCTCGGTTCCCTGAGATACGGAACGAGTACTGCGTATGGGGAAAAGCTCCTTTTTTCCTCGATACTGAAGCCTTTTTTCAATAACGCAGTGCAACTGCACTGCCATTGGTTTAATCTGTAAACTTTTTTAAACCAATGACAGCGCTGCGGCGATGTAGCGCGCCAAAGCCCGCCAGAATGGGCGGGGCGAATGGCTATATAAGCAGGCAATCGCCAGAGGAAATCAGGTCATACGACTGAAGCGACGACAATGAACCCGCAGCCTCGTGGCACGGCATATAACGCAGTACTCGTTCCGTATCTCAGGGAACCGAGGTTACGTTCGTAACCGAGTACGTTCCCTTTCGATACTTCACTCATACTGCGTATGGGGAACGAATTCAACCGCGCCGTGCCACGGTAGGGAACGACAAGACTTAACTTGAACACCCTGGGGTCCAGAGGATAAGTGAGAGGGCCGGAGCCATCGAACCCTTGACGCTACACTGCTGAGAGGGAGCTAGCTCCCTGGAGGTGGTATGATGACAGAGTCTGCTAGAGGCCGTCGTATCAAACCGAAAGGACCCGAGCATGCAAGGTCGGGATATCCAAGTTATAGAACCTGACAAAAGTGGACGGCGACGACCAGCCGGCCGCCTCACAGATGTCCTTGATAGAGACACCACTAGACCAGGCCCATGAAGAGGCCATCCCTCTAGTAGAGTGGGCTCTAACTCCTATGGGGCACTCAAGGCCCATAGAGGAGTAACATAGAGCGATAGCTTCAACTATCCAACGCGAGAGGCGTTGCTTTGAGACCGAAGACCCTTTGGTGCGGTCACCAAAGCAGACAAAAAGCTGGTCAGATTGCCTGAACGGCTGAGACCGCTCAATGTAAATTCTCAAAGCCCTCACTGGGCAGAGTAAATCCAGCTCTCGCTCACCTGACAACGGAGGCAGAGCTGAGAGGGAAATTACCTGTGCTCTGAATGGCGTCGAGAGCACTTTAGGTACGTAGCCATGCCTGGGTTTTAAAATGACCTTAGAGTCATTGGGCCCAAACTCAAGGCATGCAGGGCTCACCGAGAGGGCCTGCAAATTGCCAACACGCTTGACCGATGCTAGAGCAAGTAGCAGAGCGGTTTTGAGCGTTAGGGGCCGAAGGTCAGCTGACCGCAGCGGTTCAAAGGGAGGTCCTTTGAGTGCTCCAAGGACCGTGTGAAGGTCCCAAGTGGGAACGGTAAGAGGACGTGGGGGCTTCAACCGCCTAGCACCTCTCAGGAAACGCACAATGAGGCTGTGTCGACCCACTGATTGGCCAGCAATAGGAGCATGAAATGCTGCAATGGCTGCTACGTACACTTTGAGTGTGGAAGGGGTGAGACCCTTTTCTAGACGCTCCTGGAGAAATGACAGTATCGGAGATACATCACACTCAACAGGGTCTTTGTTTTGTGCTAAGCACCAGTCAACAAAGACTGACCATTTTTGGGCATAGAGGCGTCTTGTAGACGGGGCTCTTGCCTGAGCAATGGTGTGTAGTACGTCCCCGGGGAGGCTCAGAGGCTCCCATCGAGGGACCATACATGCAGAGCCCAGAGTTCTGGCTGTGGATGCCAGATTGTCCTGTTCGCCTGAGAGAGGAGGTCCCGCCTCAGGGGGATCGGCCATGGGGCTTTCATGGAAAGCCTGAAAAGCTCCGAGGACCAAACTTGGGTCATCCAGAGTGGGGCCACTAGGAGGACTCTGTGTCTGTCTTCCCTGACTCGTCTGATGACCTGAGGGATCAGAGCGATCGGGGGAAAAGCATAAAGAAGGAGGCTGGGCCAGTTGTGGGCTAGCGCATCTGTTTCCTTTGAAAAATAAGTTGGGCAATGAGAGTTGCTTTCTGAGGCTAAGAGGTCGACCTCTGCCTTCCCGAAAATCTCCCAGATTTTGAGAACTGTCTGGGGATGGAGCATCCACTCGTCCGAGGGGACATTGCTCCGTGAAAGCATGTCTGCTCCCAGATTCGTCTTGCCAGGTATGTGTGTCGCCTTGAGCGATCGCAACCTGGGTAATGCCCATTCCAAGAGGCGCTTTGCCAGTGCGCAGAGGCGGCTGGACGAAAGGCCGCCTTGGTGATTTATGTAGGACACCACTGTCATGCTGTCCGACTGGACTAGGATGTGGCGCCCTTCCAAGATTGCCTGAAAGGATTGAAGGGCTCGTTCTACTGCCAGCATCTCGAGGCAGTTGATATGAAGATGGCTTTCTTCGTGCGACCACGAGCCGAAGGCTGGTCTGCCCTCGCACAGAGCACCCCAACCCATGTTGGACGCATCTGTTGAGAGTACCGTCCTTCTGGAAACCGCCTGTAGGGGTACTCCACGACTGAACCAAACAGGGTTCATCCAAGGCTCCAGGGCTGCTAGACAGGCCTGGTTGACCCTGATGCGAAAGCGGCCGTGCCGCCAAGCATGAGGTGGGACCCGGAGTTTCAGCCAGTACTGCAAGGGCCGCATTCGTAGGAGGCCGAGCTGTAAAACTGGGGAGGCGGAAGCCATCAGCCCTAGCATCCTCTGAAAGAACTTCAGAGGGAAACAGGCTTTGTTCTTGACAGAGGCCGCAAGCTGCTGAAGTACAAGAGCGCGCTCTGGTGTTATGACCGCCCTCATATTGACGGAGTCGAAAACTGCTCCCAGGAACGTAATACGTTGGCTGGGGAGCAGTGAGCTCTTGGCGAAATTGACCCTGAGTCCTAGGCACTGTAAGTGGCTCAGGAGCATGGATCTGTTGTGGTCTAGCTCGGTTCGTGACTGGGCTAGAATGAGCCAGTCGTCGAGATAGTTCAGAATGCGAATTCCCATCTGTCTCAGAGGGGAGAGCGCCTCGTTCATGCACTTCGTGAAAGTGCGGGGAGCTAGAGACAGCCCAAAGGGAAGGACTGTATATTGGTAAGCCACACCCTCGAACGCGAACCTCAAGAATCGTCTGTGATGGGGGGCTATCTGGATGTGAAAGTAAGCATCTTTCAGGTCCAGCGAGAAGAACCAGTCCTCGGGGCAAATCTGCGTGAGGATCTGCTTCAGTGTCAACATCTTGAACTTCCGTTTCATGAGGGAAAGGTTCAGGTGTCTGAGGTCTAAGATGGGTCTGAGACCGCCATCTTTCTTTGGGACAAGGAAATAACGGCTGTAGAACCCCGACCCGCTGTCTGAGGGAGGAACTATCTCTATGGCTCCCTTCCTTAACAGCGTCATCACTTCGGTGAGGAGGACCTGAGCATCGTCCGGCTCTACCGAGGTGGGAATCACTCCGCGAAAACGCGGGGGTCTTCGGGCAAACTGCAGTGAGTATCCGTGTTTTATTATCCCCAACACCCACTTGGACACTCCGGGGATGGCCTGCCAGGCCTCGGCCAGCGTGACAAGGGGCTGGATAGTGTCGGATGGCAGACCGCTGATCAGGGGCCTGAACACTGACGAGTGTGGAAGAGGAAAAGTGCTCTCTTTTTGAAAATTAGAAAAATTTTTTGTGTTCGCCATAACAACGGCGCTTTGCGTGGACGCAACAACAGTGGGCCCAGGTCGCACAGCAGACAGGCGAGAGAGCTTCTGGGGTGGTCCGGCCGCGGCGGGACTTTGCCCCTTCCTCTTTCTTCCCCAACGATCAGGAGGATTTAGAGGGCGTCGGGTCCAGCACAATCCTTTGCCGGGGGCCCTGACGTCTAGGCGGTTTAGCGCGCCTAGTGGGGCGAGCTGGGTGCTGCTCCTTAGGGGGTGCCGCCTGGGGGGTAGAAGGGGCAGGTTTGCTCTGGTGCTGAGTCGGCGCAGTCCTGGGGCGACTCGGGGCAGAGGTGGAGCGCTTGGGCAGGAAGTGTCGCATGGCTTGGGACGACTTCTGTGCTGCAGTGAAGCGTTCTGTAAACCCTTCTACCGCTGGTCCGAAGAGGCCGCATGGAGAGACTGGGGCATCGAGAAAGGCCACTTTGTCGCTCTCCTTAATCTCTGTTAGGTTGAGCCAGAGGTGGCGCTCCAGCACAAACAGGTTGGCCATGGATCGTCCGATGGCCTGGGCCGTGGCTTTCGTGGCGCGCAGAGCCAAATCAGTGGCGCTGCGGAGGTCACGGAAAGCAGGTTCACTAGAGCTAGACTCATCCAGGGAACGGAGAAGCTTTGCCTGGAACACCTGCAATATGGCCATGGTGTGCAGAGATGAAGCGGCTTGGCCCGCAGAAGTGTAGGCCCTGCCAGCCATGGCAGAGGTCGTCCTGCAGGGCTTGGAAGGAAGGGCTCTCTTATTTTTCCACCCCACAGCCGCGGGGGGACAGAGGTGAGCAGCCACGGCCTCATCCGAGTAGGGGGCGCGCCACGACTTTGTCAGCTCGTCATGAACCTCAGGGAAGAATGGGGCAGGTCGCTGGCGGGGGGCCTGGCAGCGTCCTGGCAGGTACCACTCATCCAGCCTGCTGCGTGTCGGCTCTTCAGGGGGGGCCCACTCCAAATGGAGTTCCTCAACGGCCTTGGAGAGGATGCGGAGAAGCTCGGCATCCATCCCAGCTCTGGCGTCGATGGGCTCCAGTGACGGCAGGTGGGCGGGGTCAGAATCGCCGGCCCAGTCCTCCGTTTCAGAAGCCGCGAGTGACATGGAGTCGTCAAGCGGCTCGTCCTCCGATCCGGCAAAAGAGACGAGGTCGCTCGCTTCAGCCGAGGGACGCTGATCTGGGTGTGAGAAGAGGACAGGGGACGGCTCTCTCATTGGAGAGGGTGAGGCACGCGGGCGCTGAGCCGGCGTGAGCTCACCCAAATCCGGGCGCTGAGCCCCTCTTCCCCGCTGTCTTTTCCTGGCCGGCTCGCGGGAGGAAAAAGACGGGAGGGCGCGAGGGGCGGGATTACTTTCATTAAAGAAAGCAATCCGCGAGCGCAGAGAGGCGAGACTCATGCTTTCACAAAAGCAGCATGAAGTCTCAGTGAGTGCAGCCTCAGCATGGGGTTTACCCAGGCAGAAAACACACTCACCATGGCCGTCGTCCTCATGCAGAGGGGCTCTGCATGTGCCACAGCTGTGGCGCGGCATGGCCGTCGCCGTTAAAACGGCGTTAGAAACGCTCTTTTAGAGCGGTGAAAACCGCTGGAAAAAGCTCTTTTAGGATCGCCGGATGGCGGCAGGAGATCGCTGAGAAGCGGCCGGAAGCGGGAAGCGGGCGGCCCGAGATCGGCGCTGAGAGCCGCTGTCTGCGAGTACGCCGGCGCTGCAGGCGGTCGGCGGTCTCAGCTGGTCCGCTGCGGTGCCTCTTCGACGGCGAGAGCTCGTTCAGCAGAGATCCAACGAAGTGAAGTCGTCGCTGAAGGAGTAAGATCTGATTTCCTCTGGCGATTGCCTGCTTATATAGCCATTCGCCCCGCCCATTCTGGCGGGCTTTGGCGCGCTGCATCGCCACAGGCTCGCGCAGCTACGCAGCGCTGTCATTGGTTTAAAAAAGTTTACAGATTAAACCAATGGCAGTGCAGTTGCACTGCGTTATTGAAAAAAGGCTTCAGTATCGAGGAAAAAAGGAGCTTTTCCCCATACGCAGTATGAGTGAAGTATCGAAAGGGATCTTTGACATCCAATCAGAAACAATCCTGTTGTAATGAGCTGGAGAATTTAAAACATGTTGAGGACTAGTGGATCTTTGAGCCTACATTCAGTATTAGTAAAATACTTAAGTACTGTTAAAATCAGATGAAGATATGTGCGTTTCTTATAACGAATGCAAGCAGGATAAATGTCAAGCCTTTGAACATGTGCTTATATTTCTCTACACCATATTTTAGATTTTACACATTTAAATCGTGTGCAGTATTATTTATATAATATGAATTATGTGTTATATTATTCAAAATAAATTGCAGTTTACTTATCATCGGAGCATTAAAAGTGGTAGCCTATTGTGAGCTATAGTTTCCATGTTTTAGACTATACATTATTTTCTTTATTTTAGTAAAACGTGAGGCACTGTATAATTTTGCTCCCATTATTTAGGCCTAAATTAAACAAAAAACGAATAAATTAAACCTGCACGATTTAACAAAATCATTGAAACTTTAAAGAATCGACAGATAAATAAACTGTCCTCATGTTTAAACTCAAGTTTTCTCATTATAATCAACAAAATACACACGATGTAAAAAAAAGAGCTTCATTAATTGACAACTTCAGATTTTAAAAGGAGTCTTCTTTACTTGCTTTCATGTAATTTAAGTAAAGTAAAAATAATAATAGTAATAATAATAATAAAAAAAAAAAAAAAATGCAACCACATTTAAATGCTGGTTTGTATAATATTCCTTAAAATATCAGTGCAATATTTTCTTGGCGCGCATGATGCTGAGTGCACAGCATTTATTCTTATTTGTCCACATATTTTATCTTCATTACAAATCTTGTTAGCCTTTATTTTGGATAAATGCATGTAAAAAAAATATTTACTTTGTAATGCATATGAAAAATGTGAATTATTATTCATGTTCAAGTGTTTGTGTGAAAATTATTAATGCGCATGCATGACAGGGAGGTGCCCTCTCGATCACGTGATTTTTCTGATAATTAAATAACTGAAAATTGGGGTTTCTCACATACTGTACATGAGACATAAAGTCTACAATATATAATGTCTACCAAATCTAAAAAAGCCTATAAAACATGTTCATAGACAGATATTTTACTGACGTCTGGACTCTGTTTGGGAATTAGAAAAACTTAAAAGGATGGTTTAGTATATATTTTTATGAATAGGCTCCATTCCATTCTTCTAAAAAATATTGTATGCAACCAACAAAAGGTCTAGGCGAGAAATCGATTTTATCGATAAATTTGAATGTGTAGGTTACATCGATTTGTTTGAATGAAACGAGAATTTTTTTTTTTTTTTTTACAAAGGCTCCACTCAGGGCTCCCATAGTTCTGATTGGGCTCAACCCTCCCCCCGTGCGTTTGAGACATGCTGTCGAGCAGAGTATGAGTGGACTGTTTTTTTTAAATGTCGGAGCATTGTGGTTTTCACTCGCTCCACACTGCTCCATCACAAGTACATTTCATGACAACAGCCCATAATATAACTGCATATTTAGCAAGAATTCACATGATAAACATAAATATAGTTTGATACAAATAATCTCTCCAATCAGAAGGTTATTATGACGGCAACAAGTCGAGCATTACAGGCTAGTTCTCAAGGAATTTGTATTTTCCTTTTACTGATTATTTTCGGGTTAAAGCATGATTTAAACAGATACAGCACATTCACATGCAATCCCTATCGCAATAATGCATTCAAACAAACTTACAGTGCTATTCATCTGTAACTGATTTTGAAATCTGTTAGAAATGCATAGATCTGTAGATAAAATAACTGCTGAAAATGTACGGTTGTTTTCAAGACAAACTAAATAAATAATGCAAGCAAAAAGAAGCAATTATACCTTTTAATGCTGACAATGTTATTTTTTTGGCGTTTGGTAGGACAAAAGTTTGTACACAATAGCCTAATCCCCTTTGAATCTCTCCTGTTATTTTATTTATTTTTATTTTATTTTTATAGGCTACGTTAATAACATAACATTTCAACTTTAGCCACGGAGCGAAGGTTGAGCAGTGTGTCTGGTATCAGTGAGCGCGGAGTGGAGAGATTATTAAATGCTCAGAATGTGGAGGGAAATTGTTGCTGCTCCACTCCACTCACAAACTTTGCTGCCCCGATTGAGAGAGATGTTTCGCCCTACCAATGTGTAGACATGGTTATATAGTGTCTGCTATATTTACAAATCATTTATATAATAAATAAAAATAAATACATAATGCAAACCAGCGACATAATAAAATGAAAATATAGACTAGAAAATATATTTACACTTGCTCTGCCCTATGTCCATGACACTGACTCACTGCAGAGTTGACGCCAAATCGAGGTTAGATGCATGATGGGCTAGTATTAAAAAATAAATAAATAAATAAAATAAAGGTCTTTCCAGCATTAAGGTATTAACGTTACTGCTTTTTTTATCAGCTTGTCTCAGTTATAAGTTTGACTGGTAAATTATAAAGAATTATATTAAAACTTATTTTGAACAATTTCTTTGTCATCTGAATATTAGTTGGGAGACAAAAAAAAAATCTATTTAAATCAGATTTTTTGTGAAAAAAATCAGGGTTTTTTTTTTAGGCCACTTGGCCCAACCCTAATGCAACAGTTTGCATCTTTTTTTTTTTTTTTAAGTTAAGGCAACTTCCTCTGAAATTAAGTTATAATAACTAATTAACTTTATTGCACTATACAGTAGTCATCATTTGAAGTGGATAAAACTTTTCTTTAAAGTTGTTCTAAAACCAAAATGTCCTAAATCCGGCTCTGCAAGTTTGAAAACCTCATAAGACACTGTCCATATGAAAGAGCAAGAACACCTTTATTTCAACCCCCACAAAACCCCAACCCCCTCCAACTGAACTGAATTCGGTCTGTTTTTTGGCCGCGAGGAATGGTGTGTTGTTATGTTACTGTGTTGAAACATGCCTGCATTCACAGCAGCCGTTCTCTTTTTATTCATTACTTTCTCGCAGCCCATATTATTATTTTTACTAGACCAAAATAATAACAAACTATCAATTGATAATCATTATTGTATTTTTCGTAGGCATTTGGAAAAGGCTTTAAGACCAAGCGGAATCCTCTGCAGCTGCTCCTGCTTCACAGTGAGTGACTTGCACTAACTGACCCAGCTTCACCATCTGTGGTTTGATTTTATAAAATCAGTTTGAGCGAATACAACTTCTTGATCATGAGCCCAACATTTATCGTGGCAGGAAAACATTGTCTACCTGAAGGAAGACATATTTCATTGAGCTAATGCTGTTAAATAGAGAGTTATATTTTTTTAATGAACAATTCCTGTATAAAATGTGACTGCAACCTTTATTTCAAACATTTTGAAATCGTCCACAGCGGAGCATCGCAGGAGGTCGAGCTCGCAGAGTGAATGCGCATGCACAAAGTCATTTTCAGATGCAATGGAAAAATAAAGCTGGATAAAAACATACACAAAACTAGTAAATAGTTAAAAACATAGCCTAGATAAAGCACATACTCTGTTCCTAAGTATATAATTTAAATTTGTTAACCCACAATAACAAATTTTAACTGATTAATCGATCGCCTGTTTTCGTTTGCTTCATGTTGTTTTTGTTGTTGTTTTTTTTTTTTACACGCTAAAAAATTAACTAAGTTTGTGAGAGTTGCATTTTATTACATTCAGAATTAATAACAGCAGGCCTAATAATGCTATAGGCTAATGTACCAACGGGATATTTTTTGTTCCCTTTACTTTACAACAAATCCTTGAAATTTAACAAATTTATCAGAACAGAACAAGAATTACAAATATATAATTCTATAGAATCCATTGCCAAATGTAAATAATTTATTGCAATACTGTCTCACTAATGCTCCAGTGGGCAGGCCAAAGGTGCAGTGATCTAGTCTAGACGTTGATCTGATTCTGCAGAGGCAGTCCTTTGTTGCATCATACAGAGACAAAATCTGAAACAAGTCGATCAGTTTATTTACAAAGACAGAACCTATTAAAAAATGTTTCGCCGATTTCAGAGACGATCAGCTCCATATGATTAGCGGGAGCTCAGTGTTCATGTATCCGCCTAGAGCAGTCTCAAATCAGCTAGTCCTTCAGAGATTCGCCACTGACTCTGATGTCTCTTTAGTGGTTCAACAAAAAATATATTTCTTTTTGGATAAATCTAACAGGAAACCTTAGGTCTTTATTGAATTAATCTATTTCTTCCGAGCAAGATCCTTTTTATTCCTGTTTGTGTAAAAGTATGAAGAAGTATCATACAGCTCCAAGTATCCACATACAGCGACGATGACTTTGTCCTCCATTGTTGTTTTGGATTTTCCCTCTGCTTGCTACATAATAATCACATGACTAGAAGAGCAAGCTCCTGATTGGTTAACGCTGCGCAAAATTTTGCCAAAGTTCAGATTTGTCAAAATGCCCAAAACGCTGAACTCGCGCCGCATCTAAAGAAACTCTCACAGTATCAAGTTTTAGGCAAGGCAAGGCAAGGCAAGTTTATTTATATAGCACATTTCGTACACAATGGTAATTCATAGTGCTTTACATAAAATAAAAGAAAATAATAATGAAGAAAAATAATAACAAAAATAAAACAAGCAATTTTTAAACTTTTACAATTATTTTAAAAATTACTTATTTAAAATGAATTTAAAACAGTTAGAAAATGATTTTACATAAGAAAACAGTGAAAATATAGTGCAATCAGTTCGGACATTGCACAGTGCTTATTCAATAAATGCACAGCTAAACAGATGAGTTTTAAGTCTAGATTTAAATGTGACCAGTGTTTAAGCACATCTGATCTCTTCTGGAAGCTGATTCCAACTGCGGGCAGCATAGTACAGTAGGTAGACGGCCTAATTGGGCTTCACCGCCGCGTGTAACTGTAATTCAGTCGCGTATTAAAATCATTTGCGAAACTACTGCCAGGTGGCGCAAAGGGACGGATTGCGAAATGAAAGTAATTGTAAAATGAGATAAAAGGAAGAAGTAAAACAACAATAACATTATGATATAACATTGTAATGTCTTTAAAAAATATTCAAACATTTACAGTGAGTTAATTTTAAAACGTAAGATAGGCTACAATCTACTCATCAAAAATTAAAAGAAGACTTTTACACAAAGGATCATATGCATGCTATTGTTATTTAACAGTATATAAATATAAAGCCCTATTCAGACGGGACTAGTTTTCTAAACTACATTTGAGTTTCGATTCTTACCACTTAAATGGCTAGTATAGCAAAACCGTGTTAATGTGTGGTTCCTTTAGTTTAACTTGTTTTCCTTTTTTGTAACATATATATATATATATACATATATATATACACACACACACACACACATACACACACACACACATATATATATATATATATATATATATATATATATATAAACATGCAGCAAACGAAAATAGGTGATACATTAAAATTAAACCTATATACGACTTTTTTTTTTTTCTCACACAAACTTAATTTATTTTTTAGCGTGTTTAAAAATAAATAAATATAGAAAACATGCAGCAAATGAAAACAAGGCGATTAATCCGTTAAAATTTGTTACTCTGGGTTAACAGTAATTATAAGTATTATATACTTCAGAGCAGAGCCTGCATGGGCCTAATCTAGGCTATTTTTTGTTTTGTTTTTTCCATTGCGTCTGAAAATGACTTCGTTCATCACATTCACTTCACGCACTCTGGCGCAGATCCCCCTCTCGCGTTGCTCAGCTGTGGATGATTTAAAAATGTTTGATTTAAAGGTTTCTGTCCCATTTTATACAGGAGTTTTTCATGAAAAAAAAATGTAATTATATTGTTAGTTCTAACTATATTATTAACACAAGTTCATTTAGGCTATTTAACATGCACTGTGGAATTTTATCCTTTTTAATTTATAAACTCCTTCATATTTTAAAGTTAGTTTAATAGTATTTAAATTCAAGTTTAAAAATAGGTTTTAACTGCTAAATACCAACAACCATACTGCATGTGAATAAATAAAATGCATACTTTTCATAACATTTCATTATTCATAAATTGCATAACGTTTCTGGTGTTTGGATTCCTACTTCAATATAATGAGCTCTAAGTTGAATAGCCCTAGACTGGTTCTCTCTCTCTCTCTCTCTCTCTCTCTCTCTCTCTATTTAACAGCATTAGCTCAATGAAATATAAACGTGCAATATCCTTATATTTATTTGTTAACCCTCCATCCTAGAATATTCCTGCATCTCACTCAATCCTATTCAATTATCATTTATAGCACAATTGTTTATACACTTATTTATTTGCCAATTTGTAGATCTCTCTTTTTTTTCTTTTTTTTTTTTTTTGTCTGTGTGTTGTTGTCTCTGTGTACTGGAAGCTTATGTCACTAAAACAAATTCCTTGTATGCGTAAGCATACTTGGCAATAAAGCTCTTTCTGATTCTGATTCTTCTGATTCTGAAATACGTCTTCCTTCAGGTAGAATGAATTTTTTCCTGCTTGCTAAATGTTGGTCTCATGATCAATAAGTTGTACTCGCCTCAATCTGATTCAGTAAAGTCAAACCACAGTCAGTGAAGCTGGATCACTGAGCGCGAGTCCCGCGCGCTGCGAGGCATAGACAGTAAAAGAAATGGACACAGCAACCCCATTGGAACCCAACTGAGACAAGTGAAGCCTGTTTTTAGCTATTTTAGCACTTCCGTTTCTGACGCGCAGACTCAAACTAAGCTTGATGACGTCAGCAACCTGTCTGACAGATGTAAATCTTCTAGTAGCTGTGCATGCAAACTGCCATTGTTAATCTTGCAGAGACGGCGAGCTTGAGCGGGGAGTTCTTTGGCGTGAGTGAGCAGGAGTAAGTATTCTGATATAATTCTGATGAATTATTTTGTATAGTATTTTAAAATGTAACGCCAGTACGCCATATTAAGTTAATTGCCTGCTAGCTTCTAATCCTGTCTGTACGGTTCTCTACTGTGCGACAGAGAGTCAAGTGGTTATGACGCAATCGTTAGCCTATTTTTACAAAAACTGTTTCTACGGGGCCATAATGTAACATAGAAGGCAATGGAGCCCTTTACACATTGTTGTGTATCTTTAGAAATAAATAATGGACAAATGGTCTTTAAACGCCTCAGATGTAAAGTTATTCACTGTCAAAGTGACGGCAAAATGAATGGGAGGCCAATGGGATGCTAACGCAAGTGAAGTTCTGCTACAAGATGGCGGCACGCGGCCGACTTCAACTTCCGGTCGACTTCCTTGCGGCCTGCTGCGAGGCGGGAACAGAGGAATCCGCTTGGTCTTAAAGCCTTCCGCAAACATCCACGATCACAAATAACAATGATTTTCATAAAATAATGATTAATTATTAAATGATGATTTGTTATTATCATTATGGTCTTGTGAAAATAATATGGGCTGCGGGAATATAATGAATACAAAGAGTAGTGCTGCTGAGTGCAGGCATGTTTCAGCCCAGTAACACACCGTTCCTCAGAGCCAAAACACAGACAGAATTCTGTTCAGCTGGAGCGGGTTGGGTTTTTGGAGTTAGTTATGCGTGGCTTGTGCAGGTCGAGATAAAGGTGTGAATTGCTCTTTCATATGGACAGTATCTTATGAGGCTTTCAAAGTTGCTGAACCGGATTATATAAGACTGTTGTTTTGGTTATAGACTAAAAAATGGTCTGTCCCGACATAAGATTTTTCTAGTTCTAGTCGTTCATTTGTTATATTCAAATAATCAGAGGTTTATATTAAGTTTACATAATCAAATCTTAAAGAGCCACACAGATGGGAAATCAAAAATGACCTGTATTACAGTGTATGATGTAGCTGTCCATCAGTGTAAACAATGTGCAAAGTAATTAAACCAAAAAGTACACGATTTATAAAGTTATTGGCTTCTAAAGTAAGGAGTCGACTCTGAATCGCGGAAACGAGTCGTTATAGATTTCAAATCTTTTGCCCATCTCTTTGTACGTAACGAGAACACTTTGCATAATAATCTCCTCCTACCGTCTTGGGAGAAACAAAACTCTGACCTGCCCCACCCCCCACACAGACGCTCTGGTTAGTAGATGGTGTGATAGCATCATGTCGAGGAGACGGTGTGTTTTTAATTGTAAAGGCAAGTTTGTTTTATTTTCACTGCCAAAGAATGAAGATCAGAAGAACCAATGGCTAAAATTCATTTTTACCACAATACCAGAGCAGTACAACAAATCCCTCTTGTTGTGTTCACAACATTTCACTGATGACTGCTTTTCTAATCTCGAGTTCAAGGCGGGATTTTCAAAGCGTTTGGCCATTAAAGAGGGTTCCAACTTTACACCAACTTTATACCAACTTTATTTGGACCAACAAGCATCTCCGAATCACAACCTGTAAGTATGATTATGAAGTTATGTGTTTGTTTTCTCCCGAGCGTCTTATCAGTATGTCGCGCTAGCACTATATGTTAACCCTCTGGAGTCGATTAACGCGGATACACGTTATGAGTAATTTTCCCCTGATAACCCCGAAAAGAACTTAAATTACACTTTCAGTTTTAATCGTACAGATAAGAGCAATACATCAATCGAATCTGTAAAGGGTCTACTTTTTTGGGATACAGACATAATAACAACAAGACTTTGTGCACTTCTAAAATAAAGATAACAAACAAGGTGTGCTGTCTGCAGCCTTTGTCTGCGCTGATCTTCATTTACAAACACGTCATTAAAATGAACTGTAACTCTGTGAATACTCAACTAACAGACATGAGAGAGATATCTATAGAAAGCTTGACATGTCTACTTTAAAACTAAACAAGTGCTGCCGAAAACAGATATTCTGTGATAAAGTAATCCATATGAAAACAACGCGATGTCTGTTTTTTACGTCTCCCTTCATTATATCTAATGTGACCATGTCCCCACGCTGAACGCGCTATTCAGATTCAAACTGAAGTCAAGCGGCTTGAATACGCCCACACAGAAGAAAAAGCAGCGAGACTGTTCAAGTTTTTATTTTATTTTACTGTTTGCTTCGCGATGAGAGGAATAAGACATAATTCACCCCAAAAAGATGCTAACGCATTGTTTACCGTTAAGTTGTGTGGAACAACCAATCAAAACTGACTTATGTCAGTTGACCAATCAGAACACAGTATGCTACCGAAAGGTGGGGTTTAAGGAAACTGAATCTTTTGAACAGCTTCGCAACGAACCGTTTGGGGATCTCTGAGAATTGAGGTAATTTTAAAATGATATTTTGACAAAATGACAATGTTTTTTAACCTTGCATTGATTTAAACCTGTTGTACAGGATAAACAGTGATAGGAAGCTTAGAATTTTCATCTTACTGGCTCTTTAATATATTCCGCATTCAAGCACATGCATTAAGTTTGCCACAAAGTACATGCAGAAGTAGCCTAATAATTATAAAAAATTAGACATTTTTATTATTTATTAATAAACAAATGTTTTCTTGTCTGCTGCAAGATGAAATTCACAGTGGCTCTCTCCAACAGAGAAATGCAACATTCACAGATTGTTGAATGATGAATATTAATGTGTCCTGTCATTAATGCGAATTAATAATTTTTGCACAAATACTTGAATATGAATATTAATTCACATTTTGCATTACAACGAAAATTATTTTTTTCATGCAATTATCCAAAATGAAACCAAACAAGATTTGTAATGAAGATAAAATAAATAAGAATAAAAGCTGCACATCTACCATCACACGTGCAGTGCAAATCTTGCACATATTTTACACACCTGTATTTAAATGCAGCTGCATTTTTTTTTTTTCATTAAATAATATGAAAGCAAGTAGGGCTGGGTGATAAATCGATTTTATCAATTAACTCGAATTTTAATTTACATCGGTTTGTTTGAATGAAAATCTGTTTTCTTTTTAACATCCACCGACGTACCACTCAGTTCTCCCATAGTTCAGAGTGGCTCAACCCTCCACCACGAGTCTGACAGAGACACGCCACCGAGCAAAGGATGAGCGGAGCGGTGTGATTCTGACTGGAGCCTCCATGACGAGTACAATTCATGCCAACAGCCCGTAATGTAACTGCATATTCAGCAAGAATTCATGTTAAACATATTTAGCTATGGCTTGATCAGGTTATAATGACTGCAATAGTTGAGCGGGATGTTAAAGGCTATATGAGTTTGTCTGTTTATATTACTGATTATTTTCGGGTTAAAGCATGATTTAAACAGATAAAGCACATTCACACGCAATCGCTTTAGCAATAATGCAGTGCTACTACATTACAGTGCTACTACATTATCAGTTGGCTATTTGATTTTGAAATCTTGAAGAAATTAATCGATCTGGGGTGCGTTTCCCAAAACCATAGTTGCTAACTAAGTTAGCAACTTTGTTGGTTGCAATGCATTTTCCCATTGCCAACCAACAGGTTAACAGGTTAGCAACTATGGTTTTGGGAAACGCACCCCTGTTTAGATAAAATAACTGACAAAAATGTACTGTTATTTTTCTCACAAACAAAATTTGCACAGCTGATGGGCTAGTATTAACAAAAATAAATAAATAATAATAATAATAAAAAATAATATATAATTAAAGCTGCAAGCAGTGATGAACCCGGGCTCAACGGCAGAGTGTGGCTTTAGTAATGGGTGAAAGTCGAATATATCAATGTTTATTACATAAATGTGTCAATCTTCCTGTTGCAAGCAGGTGGCGCTATCATTATAATGGAATATTGGCCTTCAGATGTGTTCAGGGCAGGACTCTTATCGAACATATGAAGTTTGGGGAAGATTGAACATTTTATGCTTGAGTTACAACAACTTCTCTTGCTGTGGCGAGAAATAACATTTTGTCATGGCGTTATGGACACGCCTTTTAACAAAAACTCAAGATCTCCACAATTTAACATCGCACAGGCCTTTAGATTAGACTGACCACAAAAAATACATAAATGTCAAAAGATTTATTGGAGTAGTTTGTCGCAGCGTAAAACATGTCACTTCCTGTTGCCAGCAGGTGGCGCTATGACTTTAACTGAATATGGGCATGTAGAGCTGTTAAAGGCAGAAGTGTTATCTAACATGTGAAGTTTGGGGCAGATTGGACATTGTATGTCTGAGTTACAGCAACTTCCTTTTTCATGGCGAAACATCGAAATTTGTCAGGCCGCCATGGACACGCCCTTTAACGAAATCTCAAGATCTTCCAAATTTAACATCGCAGAGGCCTTTAGATTTAACTGACCAAGTTTGGTGTTGATCTGAATAAATCTCTAGTTGGAGTTCATTAAAGTACAACCCCTGAAAATGGCAAAAACGCCAATTGTCCAGAGAAAATTCTAAATAACCGACTTCCTGTTGGGATTCAGATTTCGTACCAAGAGACTTTTTTGTAGGTATTGGTGTGTTACATGTGTGTACCGTTTTTTGTACATGTACGTGAAACATAGCTTGAGGCGCACTCTTTTGAATGTGTATAGGTGGCGCTATCGAGCCATTTTGCCACACCCAAAGGAATATTGGGCTCCAGATGTGTGCAGGTCAGGACTCTTATCACACATGTGAAGTTTGGGCAAGACCTGACATATTATGCCTTAGTTACACATTTCATTCCCATGGGGAGACATCAAACTTTGTCACGTCGCCAAGGACAACGCCCTTTATGAAAAACTCAAGATATTCACAATTCACTATCACAAAGGCCTATAGATTAAACTGACCATAACATAATTTTGATTTTATTAGATTTCTAGGAGTGAGTAGTTCATTGCAGCGTAAAGCATTCACTTCCTGTTGCCAGCAAGTGGCGCTATGATTATAACTAAATTTGGGAATGTTGATCTGTTCAGGTCAGGAGTCTTATCAAACGTGAAGTTTGGTGCAGATTGCACATTTTTATAGTTATAGCAACTTCATTTTTCATGGCGAATCATCGAAATTTGCCAGGCCGCCACGGATACACCCCAAAACGAAAACTCTAGATCTTCGCAATTTAACATCGCAAAGGCCTTAAGATTACACTGACAAACTTTGGTGTTGATCTGAATAAATCTCTAGGAGGAGGAGTTAAAGTACAGCCCCCAAAAATGGCAAAAACGAAAATTTTTGATGAGAAAAAAAATTAAAATAACTGACTTCCTGTTGGGATTTGGATTTCGTACCAAGAGACTTTTTTGTAGATATTGGTGTGTTACATGTGTCTACCGATTTTCGTACAAGTATGTGAAATGTAGCTCAAGATGCACTTCGTTGAAAATTTATAGGTGGCGCTGTCGAGCCATTTTGCCACACCCACCTTAGCAAACCATTGCATACCTAATCTTTTGCCAGTTCTGACGTGTGTGCCAAGTTTCATGACTTTTTGTGAAAGTTTCAAAAATAATAATAATAATAATAATAATAATAATAATAATTAAAGCTGCAAGCAGCGATGATCGTGCCTTCGCACCCGGGCTCACCGCCAGCAAGCGGCTTTAGTGAAAAAGGCGAACGCCGACAAATATGCATTTAAAGTCGTAAATATAAGCAGAATATTTCATTTATAGTCATTTATATGTGCCAATTTTCCTTTTGCCAGCAGGTGGCGCTATCATTATTAGTGGAATATTTTCCTTCAGATGTGTTCAGGCCAAGACTCTTATCCAACATTTGAAGTTTGGGGAAGATCGAATATTTTATGCCTGAGTTACAACAACTTCTCTTCCTATGGCAAGACATCAATTTTGTCATGGCGGCATCGACACGACCTTTAACAAAAACTCAAGATAGACTGACCACAAAAAAGTCAAAAAAATTCTAGGAGTAGTTTGTTGCAGCGTAAAATATGACACTTCCTGTTGCCAATAGGGGGCACTATATATCTTTGTTGTTCTGTCCTTTCATCTGTTCACTGCATTTGTTAACTGTGTCTTACATGCGGTTTTTAAAAGTAAAAATTACTTCCATATCCGTCTCTTTCAATATAAGTGTTTATATAAATGTTAATTAAAGCATAGTTAAAATATTTTAATACATTATTAATAATATTTTTTTTATTACATTTTTATTTTAAGATTAATTTAAGCATTGTGAAATAACATAAACAATAATATTTTAATGATAGGATTAACTAACATAAAAAAAGATTAATAAATGATCTGAAAAATAGATTGTTCATTGTTAGTTCATGTTAGTTAATGCATTAACTAATGTAAACCAAAGAGAGCTTATTATAAATTGTTGCAAAACACTTGTTGTGAGTGCACAGGACACCATTTGAGCAGAGGAAACGGGTTTTAAGTGTGCGCATGCTCTCCGAGCAAAAGCAGCATGTATCAGAGGACACGTTTTGTGACAAGGTAAAGGAAATGTGCATGCAAGCGGAGAGAATCATGCTCGCGCATTATTTTAATGTGTTTTTGCATTACAATAACATGCTCTCGCTGCTGCGTCTGCACCACATACACATACTGTATACACTCTGCAAACAGTGAACCTGTATAATGTATAACAAATCTATTTCAACACCTGAAGCATCGCTACAATGAGCTCTATGACCAATGCATGACAAGAAGAAATGCCTAAAAATTCAGCACACTTTTATTTTGCAATTAACATAATTCTTAACCTAATTATATAAAATAATTTTGTCTGAGCCCTACAAATTGTACTAGGTTTTTTTTCGTCCCTAAAACTGACAGAAAATGATAGAGAGATTTCTTTAGCTGTAATGATGAAAAAAATCAACAACACACAATTACTGTTTAATTTCTGGCGATTAAAGAGATGTTAACTCTCTCTCTCTCTCTCTCTGTCAGGCAGACCCTCAAGCACCCCTACCCCTCCCCCTCCTTTCCCTCACACAGAGAAGGCCAGAGAAGTGAGATCAGATGTCTGACAGTTTTATAATTTTCGTTTAATCATACAGTGTTTTAAAGTCGTGAAACTATGCATATTTCCTCAGAATCGCATGTTCTCTAAATGAAAAATGGTTTTGAAATGTTTGGAAGCTGCAATTTAAAAATACAAGACAATTAAGGTTTCCCTTTTTAATGTTATTTAAAAAAATCACCACGGCAAAACCGTTCAAGCTATCCAAAATCCATTCACAATTTAAGTTCCTCAATGTTTTTTTCAACATGTAGACAAAGTTTGGTGTGTATAGTAACCTTCCCCTGTGAGGAGTATGCATTAATTCACATCCAAATTTGCCCAAAAATACATATTCAAATCAAAATAGCTGACTTCCTGTTGGTCGTAGCTTATGACTGTGAATAAGAAAATTGTCCTTCTTGATAAGAACAATCTATGTACCAAGTTTGGTGTCTTTAGCTAAAACTAACCCCCCACTTTTGACAAAAGGTGGCACTATAGAGTGCCTCTTTCACGCCCTTTTAAAAGCTTTTGCCATTGTCTAGATATCATTAATACTGATATGTGTTCTGAGTTTAATGTAAATCTGAGCTTGTTGTCTGCCTCAAAATCACCATAACAGAATATTCAAGTTTGACACGTTGCCATGGCAACACTATATTAGATATCAGTATCCCCACAACAGATTTTCATCGGCCGTGTTTTGTCATCATTCTGCTGAAGTATGAAGCAAATCGAGTAAAAATAAGACGCTGAATTCAAAGCATTTTGAAAATGACACACTTCCTGCTGCCAGTTGGTGGCGCTGTAACTTTGACACCTTATAGTTACATATATGCAAGCAACATATTACAATGAACAAACCGATGAAGTTTAATGAAACTCAGGAAATGTATGTGGATGTTATTAGGCACTTCCTGTTTCAAATTTTTTGCCCTAATTTCAACGCCTCACCACGGGAGAACCGTTCGAGATATCAAAAATCCCCTCGCAATTTTTCATCCTCAATGTCTTGAGATGTTCACCAAGTTTTGTGGCGAACGGATGGAAAACCTCAGAGGAGTATTTCAAGTGCCAGAGCATACTTTTTTTAAACAGCCCTGAATAGCTGACTTCCTGTTGGGCGGAGCCTATGACATAGAGTGCAAAAGTTGTTTGGCTTAATGAGATCTATAAGTGTACTGAGTTTCATTTAAATCCATGCAAGTATTTGTGAGCTATGGTTCAAGATTTCTGACTGTGTTCCACGGGGCACGCCCGGGTCCCAGCCTCTGCGGGGTCCTGATGACCGCAGGTTCCAATGTGTGTGCCAATTTTCAAGAGTTTTTGAGTATGTTAAGGCCCCCCAAAACCCCCGGAAGGTTCATAAAAAATAAAAATAATAAGAATAATCCTTAGGGGAACAATAGGGCCTTGCGCCCATTGGCTCGGGCCCTAATAATAAACAGAGCAAAAACAAGAGGGTCCTCGGGCCCTAATAAACAAAGCAGATACAAGAGGGTCCTCGCAACTCGGTGCTCTGGCCCTAATAAACATAACAGATACAATAGGGTCCTCACACCATCGGTGCTTGGGCTCTAATAAAAAATAATAATAAAATAAAATGAAGGTCTTTGCAGCATTAAGGTAAGGTAATAACATTACAGTTTTTATCATCTTCTCTCAGTTATAAGTTTATAACTACATTAAAACTTGTTTTTAAAAATTTCTTTGTCATTTGAATATTGATTTTAAAATCGATTTAAATCATAAATCTTTTTTTAGGCCATATGCTATCGCCCAGCACTAAAAGCAAGTAAAGAAGGCTCCCTTTAAAATCACTAATGTTGTCAGTTAATGAAGCTCTTTTTTACATCGTGTGCATTTTGTTGATTATATTGAGAGAACTTGAGTTTAATCGTGAGGACGGTTTATTAATCCATCCATTCTATAGAGTTTCAAAGATTTAGCTAAATCGTGAAGGTTTAATTTATTCGTTTCTTGTTTTAGGCTAATTAGGCATAATTAATGTGAACATAGAGAAAATATAAGCACAGGCACAGGCTTGACATTTATCCTGCTTGAATTCGTTCTAATAAATGCACATAACTTCATAAGTACCAAACTTTCATTTGTGAATATTACATATTAAATATTTTAACTATAGTCTTTTTCTTTCATTTTCCGTGACTGAAGCCGTCAAATGTAACACATCAGCGAGGCAAAACTGACGTCTATTTGCGGAAATGTGCTGTGATGCGCTTGTTTGATAACTTGTGGTTAAAGCGCCACTCAGTGGTCAAAAGCTGCAAATGCACTTTACAGACGCCGCGGCGGCGGTACCCGCAGCAGTAAAAAGGGCCTTTTGGCTGTCTACTTAGTGTAACTAAAGGTGGACTCCCCTTGTTTTGTGTGGACCCTTGGTATTTCTAACTGACTCGATCCTAATGATCTGAGTGGTCTGTTAGGCTTATATTCAGTGAGGTCATTTAGTGACTTATATACGAGTAAAAGTACTTTAAAATCAATCCTAAATGTAACTGAAAGCCAGTGTAAGGACCTGAGGACTGGTGTGATATGCTCAGATTTTCTGGTTCTAGTCAGAATCCTGGCAGCAGCGTTCTGGATGAGCTGCAACTGTCTAATGGTCTTTTTGGGAAGGCCAGTGAGGCCTTTTACAATAGTCCACCCTGCTGGTGGTAAAGGCATGAACAAGTTTCTCCAAGTCTTGGCTGGAAACAAAACATCTAATTCTTGCAGTTTTTTTTTTTTTTTTTTTTTTTTTTTTTTTTTTATGATAGTATGCTGATTTAGTTACTGCTTTGACATGACTACTGAAACTAAGGTCTGTCTCCTGAATCACACCAAGATTCCTGACTTGATTTTTAGTTGTTTGACCCCTAGAGTCAAGGTTTGCATTCACCTTGAAAACTTCATCTTTGTTTCCAAATGCAATGACTTTTTCCTTGTTTAACTGAAGAAAGTTCTGGCACATCCAGCTATTAATTTCATCAATGCATTGTCAGAGGGAGTCAATGGGGAGTCATTTGGAGATAAGGCTATGTAAATCTGGGTATCATCAGCATAGCTGTGATAGGCAATTTGGTTTTTTCTCATTATTTGACTTGTGGGAGCATATACAGGCTAAACAAGACCGGTGCAAGAATTGACCCTTGTGGGACTCCGCATGTCATGGACGTCCACTTAGACTTATGCTCTCCTAGACTCACATAATAGCCTCTCCCTTTTAAGTATGACCTGAACCATTTGAGTACCATCCCAGAAAGCCCGACCCAGTTTTCCAGTCTCTCTAGTAATATGTTATGATCGACAGTGTCAAACGCAGCACAGAGATCTAGCAATACAAGCACCAATATTTTGCCAGAGTCACAATTTAAGCGAAAATCATTTATTATCTTGATGAGTGTGGTTGAAAACCAGATTGAAAATTGTCCAGGTATCCATTTAAGTTTAAGGATTTGTTCAGCTGATTAAGAACTACCTTTTCTATAATTCTGATATTGATGATCTTCTCAGAAAAGAAGGATGCAAACTCATTGCATTTGCTGTCTGAGAGCATTTCACTGGGAATCTGACTTGGGGGGGGGGGGGGGGTTGTCAGTCCCTCAACAGTGGCAAAAAGAGTACAAGTGTTATTTAAGTTACTGTTTAAGGTTTGAGAAGAAATACTGTCTAGCTGTGGCTAGTTTCACATTAACCCTCTGGAGTCGCTTAACGTGGATACGCGTTAATGAATCATTTTCTCCTTATAACCCCGAAAAGAACTTAAATTACACTTTCGGTTTTAATTGTACAGATAAGAGCAATACATCTATTGAATCTGTAAAGGGTCTACTTTTTTTGGATACAGACATAATAACAACAAAACTTTGTGCACTTATGAAATAAAGATAACAAACAAGGTGTGCTGTCTGCAGCCTTTGTCTGCTGCATGAAGGCTGTCTTTATAGATGCTATAGTGAATTTCAAGTTTTGTCTTCCGCCACATCTGATCAGCTTTTCTTCATTGTCTTTTCATAGTCTGAACTGCTGTTGATCTTCTCCAAACTGATGTATGTCTGTTTGTTTTCTTACTGACTATTATTGGAGCAATATCATCAATAACATTCTTAACTTTTGAGTTGAAGGAATCAAGGAGAATATCAACAGAGTCTGCAGAAATGGTTGGTGTTAAAGATATAGGCTCCATAAATAGTACACTTGTGTTGTAGGTTGTAGGACTTTTATGTGGAATGTTTCCCTAATGAACCACTACCTGTATTTCATAACACCTTTAACCTGCCCACAGCTTTAACACGAGGGACCCTTAAGAAGCTCTTATGCAGCTGTGACAATAATTGATGCCATAACTGAGAAACTCATAAAAAAACACCTGTTTGTGTTGGCTGTAAGACAGACTTCAGTGCATAAAATTGGCCAATTAATTTCCATCTGTGATTGGTCTTAAATTTTAAACAGTACTTTCATAACTATAAAGGGTGCATTATTTGAACTGGAATAATCATTCTTTTATCATTTTAATGTCCACTGTGCTTTTTATAGAAACATGTTTTAACCTTCCTGATGCTATAACAATTAAATCAACAACTATTACATCACATCATTCCAGTATGATCAGTATGAGAGTGTTGATTCTCAGTCCATTAGGAGATATTTAGGTGTAAATGATCTACTTTATAGGCCTTGCCCCTATGTGCTCTCTCATAATGAGCTCTCTTTTGTGACTAGGATATCTTTGATGCAAAAAAAAGGCTTTTAGCAGTTAGGATGTTGCAATGTGAGTTGTTATCAATGTCATTTTTTTTTTTTTTTCATTGCTTTACAGTTTCATCCCATTCAAGCAATCAGTCATCCTGGGTATGTACTTTGGGGCCTTCAACTTCATGGATGCTTTCAAAGGACGGGAAAAGAAGAGGGACTAAATTTTATAGAATGGAGTTCTCTAATTTTGATACTTAATATCATTTTTCATTATTAGTAGATACCTCTGCCAAACAGTTAATACATGGCCATAATAAAATGGATTATGAATTTCATACTGTTTTGACTTTTTAGCTAAAAAAAAAAAAACTTTTTTTAACCCATTGTTAGGCATAGTAATGATTTGATGTCTTCAAAACCATGATATAACTGTGATAATACCAGTACCGACAATGTCAGATGTACTTGTGCTATATCGCTACACATGAATAACCATGTTTATTGTTATATATTTACTTTTTATTGCATTCAATCCCGATTTGCCAGTAATTGTTCACTGATTCTAAAACCTGATGTACGTTTTCTATAACCTGTCAAAAAGAACAGTATACTGATATAATCTAATAAAAAATATAATAATAATTGTGCTGGAAATACATTACTTTGAGTGTTGAACAATAATTTTTAATGGCTAGAATGACATGAAATGTGAGTCAGGTCCGTTCTATGGACAGTGCAATTATTAAGAATACAACACAGATGAAAATATACATTAATATAGCTATGAAAGATTGAAATAAAAGTAAACAATACAAATATAAGAATAAAATATAAAAAGATGTATATTGTAGAATTAAATATAGAACGCAACATCATTTGCATGAAAGTAAACTGTATTCTTAAATATTAATATACCCAGGGATGTACAAGAGGCAATGTGCATATGTGCATTATACTGTAGTCTTAAAACAAAATTATTCTAACTAAAGAATTTGAATTGTTATGGAAATTTTTAGTTTTGTTAATTTGGCATTGATTGCATTAATCTCATTTAAGTATCTTTTTTAACAATGTCCATAGGGACATTGAGTTATTTTATGTAACTTGTGCACGTAACTACTTTAGGTTGAATAACAACATTTGAGGGGAAACTGTGTAGCAGAGACGGACAGTTTTTGATGAGATGTGCATGAGATGTGTATGTGATGTGATGTGCACTGTGCAACATGATTGGCTCAAAGGTCCTAGTCTGTCCTTCAGTGTATCTTTTTACATACTATAAAAAGTGGTCTGTGAGTCTGTGTGTTATCTCTTTGCACACAGACTCAGAAGCTGTGTGTAAACCAGATCATTCTCTGCAGAGAATTAAAGCAATACAAAGGTCAAACTCTGTTTGGTTTTTCATTCTCAGTCTCTACAAATTGTTACTGAATTAGAATTTCCACAACAGAATCTAACCTAGAAAAATAAAAATAAAATAAATTCAAGAAGTTTGTTTATAATACATTTGTATTCCAAACATGCTTATTTGAAGTGCATAAAAATATATTGAATTGCATTTTAACATATGTCTAAAAAGTATATTAGAAGTACTTTTGCATTGACCAGGATTGGAAGACAGGTATTTGTATGTAACGGATATGCAGATCATCGATTCATGTGTTTAATTCAGATTTTCCAAATTAAACTCTTTTTGCAGTAAATGCCTGGGCCTGGCGCCAGCCTGGCTGGACTTAAATTATTTTACGACAAGAAATTCCAGAGTCACGTGGGCGAGCCTCAAAGAAGAAATGAAAACCCCCAACCCAAATTCCTCCAACACACTGGAGACAAAGGAAACCTTTCGTATAAGTTCCTTACTTTCATTTTATTATTAATATGTATTTTAAATATGTTTATGGATTGCATAAAATGGTTAATCCTTGTTATGTGAAGAGTATAAGTTGCTAAGCTTATACTTTAGGAAATGTTCTCCTCAGCCTGGCTTTTTCTCAAATAGTCATGTGTATGTAACCCCCACTTTTGCAGGTCGTAAAACTTTACGACCACCCTGGACAAACAGGAGAGGAGAGAAGCCAAATCACTGGTTTCTTTTCCCCAATGCATTCTATGGAATGTATTCATTACCTTTTTGTTTTTATGTTTTATAAATGTATAACGTATTTCCTTTTGGTACATTTAGATGTTTCCCATATAAATTGGGACTATTTGCAGTGTTATCATGTGTTAATCAAATCTTTAAATATGTGTAATTCTGCATTTGAATGTAACTTCATGTTTTGATCATTTATACATATGTTTAGTATCGTTGTGATTGTCATGTTCTGACAAACCCATTTATCTAGAGCAAAGTAATGAAAAATGTATGTAATCTGAATTACAAACTTGCTAGAATAATCCCTGGAATTTGGACAAGCCCTAGATCTCCAGGGGGTTGTCTTCACAGAGACAAAGGAACTTTTCCCTCCGCTTCAGATCGCGGACTTTCATTGGCTGTTTACGTGAAAAAGGGGCGTGAACCATTTCAAGCCATAAGAACGACCGAACAAGGTCCGCTCCTCCTCTCTTCTTCTCCTTCTCCGTTCTCGGACACGCTGCTCTCCAACGTTGCTTAAGGCCGCGCTCATAGCGCAAGCCCCCCCCCTCAGCACAGGGTTTGAGAGGAAAAGCCATTTTAATGGCTCCTTTGGAAGCTTTCGTTCTTTTGTTGTTTCTTTTCTTTACTACGTTTATTCAACTATTCGGCTCTCCACGCAAGGAAGACGAATTCTGGAACATTGTTTGTTGAACCTTTCGAATACCGCGCAAGGACAGAACAAAGGACCACGTGCTCCACGCTCACGCCAAGATCCAGCGAAGCGTGCACGCGCGTCACATGGCCTCCGGCACACGCACGCTGTTTTCAAAAGGACAAGCGCACAAAGTGTCACAAAAAGACCACGCTCACGCGCTGGGCCATGCAAGTATCACTTTTCTATGGAGATTTAAATGCTGCTTTAAATTGTTGCTATGATCTGATTTGTTGTTGGCTTCCAAAAGTTACTGACTATGATTTTCATACCTGAGCTCCTTATGTGATCTCATTCTATTCTCTCTCTCTCTCTCTCTCTCTCTCTCTCTCTCTTTTATTTGGATTCGTTATGTCTTGTATAAAGCTTACTGTTTGTAGTGTCGTACGTATATTTACTCTGTGTGATGTGTAGTTTGATGTATTACTAGTTGATTTATTAAAAACCCATATACTGACGATTGGCTTGGACTCCACCCCACTCACATTATGAGTCACTGAGATGTCTGATCTATAGCTACATGCTCTAAATTTAGAAACTAAATTTATCATAAGGATAGGATAATATTTTCATGGCCAGAGAATACTTTTCCTTGAATTATAAGGCGTGATAACTTTATTGAAAATTGATAGGTCAACAGTGGTTTGCTGGACATACCACTGTTTGATTTGCAGTAATTTACAGTAAGAGATATCACAATAATTGGAATGAAGAATGGAATATTGACATATTAATGAGTAAGTTACAGTGCCCTGTGATTAGTTATTGGTATAGGCAATTGAGCTATTTTTCATAATCAATCAAATTTAATGTAACTGTCATCTGAGATATAAATTAATCATATTCCTGATTAATTATTCAAATTCCCTATATATCATTTGAGTTAATTATTCTGTAAAACTCATTGTTGCTACAGAATTGGTGGAGAATGCGGGCATTTCAAACTTCGTTTTGTGAGCAATCAATCTGTGTATATGGTTTTTAATAATTTCTGCACGTGCGCTATGAAATTATGTAACGTTACTTGTGAGATAAGTCGCAAGACGCGAACTCACTCAACTGACTGAGGCAAAAAGCTTGTCAGTCAGCGCGCTAGATATTTGTAGAAACTTAACAGTATAGTCACTGTTATTTTTAATGAAAGTAAACTGCAGTATAATGTTAAAAGTATCCTGTTAAGAAAGACCAAAATCTTTTTACAGTGAGAACATTTTAATATGAATAATTAAAAGATAAAGAAATCTTTTAATAGTTGCAACATGTAAATCTGAACCTGAGCGATGTTCCTCTGATTCAGTTAAAAAGGCCTTGCTTATTAAATATCGTTATTGAATTCGTGGTAAACCACAGTAATATTCAAAAATAAAACGATAAAAACTCCTGGTCTAAAATTGGCTTAGCTACCCGATTTTTAAACCTAAAACATTTAAATCATAAGTGCTATTTTGATAGATGTTTACTGGAGTCAACAGTTGGAAAATTCCTGTTTTTGTTACATTTGTGTTTTGGAAGTGAACGGATCCTTCCTTCACACTATGTTAATATAGCACCTCAGAGATTAAAACCTTTGGTTTGTTACTTGTGATTTTTGATGCAGAAAATCAGCCTGACAAACGATCAGATAATCAATAAAGTCATATTGAAATTGTAATTCCGCTATCTAAACACCAGAGGGAACGTGTGGGTTAGAAATTTCAGGGTACGCCCTGCTTTCTGATTCCAGCTTGCATGAGTGCAAAGTTGCCATCCCGTGGCCGTTTCAGATAATGCGCTCTAATTGCTAATCTTTCCCCTTGATGTTTTTGAATTAGATGTCTAAATTCTCGATAAATATTTGCATTTACAGCTTTGCTCGTGCGAATTATATTACGGGGAAACAAAAGAATGTTCCCTGCCTTTGACTGTTTACATTTACTTTGAGTTTGTTTCAAACATGATTTGAATTAAAATGTGATTGTTAATAGTGGAAATCTAGATGTTTCAGGTCAACTACGGTTTGACCCACTTAGAAGGTAAGCCATCTAGTGGCAGTCTCCTGTTAAATCGACTAACAGACCTCTGTCTTTTCCATTCTGTTTGAAGTGCATGTCCACTTTTACCCTCTTTGATTAACCTCACACTGTTTAATTAATTTCATGATCATTAATAAAACACATTGTGTTTCTATTGTTTTCATCTCATTTCAAGTGTTGTGTTTCACTTTGATCTTTTTCTACCCTCTGTTCTGTTGTGATTTGTTTCTTTCATTTCACATAGAGACAGTAACCTGGGAGCCACCAACGAAGTTAAATAGTAGAGCGACCACCAGCAGCCGGTGTCATCACACGACCCGCTAGGCTACTGCCTGTCAAATCTCCATTTCAGGTCCTTCGTTGACCCAAGTTAATTGGCTACTTAACTGTCTGACTGTTTGCATCAGTCAGCCCCAAAATTCTCATAAACGGCACAGCCCGTATGAATATAGCTCGTTAAACGTAGAACGAACTTGCATTGGTCTTTTTGTGTGTGTGTGCTGTACTTCTCTCGCCGACAGAGAATCAGGATGTTCCAGGCATCCAGTCCAGCAGTCCACGGGGGCCACCTCTCGACATGGTTGAAAGCAGTGACGACCCCCTTCCTGCCCAAGGACGCCAGTAACCTGCAGCACCCAGAGCAACTAGACACCGAGCTAGATGAACCGATGGCACGCGATCCAAACCAAAGCGACTACTACAGAGAACTCGCCAGGATCTTCGGAAGCCTAGTTCACATTCTCGTCGCCCAGGCATGGCTCAGTGAACGGAGCAACATCTCGGAGGAGGCCTGGAAGGACCAGGCCCCAACCCAGAGTCATCTTGATCAGCTCCTCCTCGAGACCCAGGACCAGCGCGAGAAAGAAGACGATACAGATCCAGAGCTACAGAAAGGAGTTGAAAGACTTCACAATGCCCTGCAAGATCTTCGCCTCGACACAGATCAAAGAGAACAGCTGGAGAGAGAAGCCCGAAAAGACCTCAACAAAAAACTCCAGCAAGGTGGCGCTCTCCTAAAAAGAGCAGAGACTGAACTGAAAGAAAGAGATTCTAAAACCTGGGCCTGCAAAACACACTTGCAAGCGGCCCGAGCTAAATTCAACAAGCTTACTCTGCAGAGAGATGAGCCCCAAGATGAACTTGACATTGTTCACACCGAACTGAGACAATCTCACAGATTACAGAGTGGCTGGATCGGAGAAACGCACACCACAAAATTTCTCCCGGGCCGCCACTCCAACCCTTTCAGCCAAGAACCCAGAGCTGGAAAAGTGGATGTAAGCTCACGGCTCAAGAAATCACCAGCCAGCTTACAAGAACATCTGTCAACAATGGAGGGGACAGAACCCTTCCAGAGAACGCATGTCACTAAACCCTGCACTGCTCACAGAGAACTTCACAAGCTAGCCAGAAGCATCTCTACGTTCAATCCATATCCTGCAGGAGGACATGACGTTCATGCTTCTTTACAAGCCATTGACTTTCATTTGCAAACTGTTGCCAACGTGACAGATGTGAACACATTGTACCTGTTAAAAAATCACGGCCAGCCGTGATGTGCATTGCTTTCTGGATCTGCAACTGCTACAGACTTTGATTCTTGAATTCTCTGATCCAAACTCAGACCATGGGCTCCTTATTGCTATGGACCTCAAACAGGGCCGATTTGAAAACCCACAGACTTTATGTAGTCAGCTACGAAACACCCACTTCGGAGCATGCAACGAACCAGGTATGAAACAGGATTTCAACTTAAAAACTCTGTTCCTCCCAAACCTACATGCCAGTTGGAGTTTTCATCTCAGAGTCCCAGCATGTCCCCGTAACAGGACTACACAAGAGTTAAGGAACTTAGCCCACAAAGCTTGCACCAAGCAAAAGACTATTTGTGAAAAGACTGTGAAAAAACCCAAAGTCTCTGTCTCTGAGCACTGCTTGGAGTTAACTCTATATGGCGCCCTACAACACCACAGTCACAGACATTTTTACAGAGAGTCAATACCGTTCCAAGCCAGCAGAGGGCAACACAGTGCAGCCACGTCTGAGACAGCAGAGATCCTGAGGGTGCTGAAATTGCTTCTTCACATGAAAACTCACAAGGAAGATGAGCCAAGCACCCAGAACACTGCCCGTCATCTACAGACCACAGAGCTAACTGTAACAGCACAAAGTGACAAAAACACCCAAGCTCCACAGTCAACAGCTGGACACCCTGAACGAGTCAGCACAGGTCCTCACACCAGGTACCACAAACACAAGGTACCAGAAAATGCTGTTTTGACTACCTGCCTTCGCAGCGAGCTACACAAGACCGGTCCTCACCACCCACCGATGGTCACACCTGCCCTGATGCCAACATTCCTGGGCAGCCTTGTCAAAAAGGGGGTGGGCCGAAAAGGAGTCAACAGGGAAGACCTGATCGACACAGGATTAAACCCGACGGTGATCTCATCTCACCTTTTCAAAAGACTCCAATTTGAAGCTAAGAGACAAGATCGAACTCTTACACCTCAAACTTATGAACTGAATGTACAGGTGTACAGAAAGTATGACATCCAGTTTGAACAGGTTGTTTCCATTCACCTGACAATCGTTCCGATGAGTCTAATACATCCCATGTATGTCCCACCAATGAACACTCATACATTGTTCATCGACAAAGACCTGCTAGAACACTTTGACCCTTTGTGAACTTCAAACAGCTAAAAGACTTTGCTCAAGTGCGAGAACCTCTTTCTCTCCAGCCACACAGGTTGCCAGAGCCAGACTGACAGGTCGCAGAGGTCACGGGAACTCCCACAGAGCCAGACGGTCAGGTCACAGAGGTCACGGGAACCCCAGCAGCCAGCCATGAGTACAATGCCCTAACGACAGGCTCAAGTTCATACCTCTGTACCTTAGTCAACAAACAGGGTACGGTGGTACCAGCTTACACCAAAGGGGTCGCTGTTCGGCTCAACCTGCAATGTGATCAAACCTTACACCACACGCTGGGTTTCTTCCAACCCTCACCTGAATGTGTGGAACTCGGACTCACACTTGCAAACAAGCATGTCAAACACCAACACCTGTTCCAGCAATGTGATAACATCACAAAAACACACAATGTGATCGTGTACTGGAAGAAGGTAAAAGGACACTCGAAGTTACCAAGTCTAGACAAGGACTTTAAAGATCACACTGACACCCTTGCCAAAACTGGCACACTAAACAACATTCTGTGGTCACTCCCAACCCACCCACCCACATTCAAGGTTGAAGTGATTACACACAGCATAAGAACTTTACTAGCTAACCTGCCTACATCAGAATCGCTTACGCTGGCTCCGTTGTCTACACAGACCAACATAGCGGATATGCGGGCTTTTGAAACCTTGATAATGACTTTGCTTTACCACCTCTCAGACCCCTCCATCCACCCTGGCAACCAGTCTACAGTCACTGCCAACCAAAGCCCCAGACCACTGCATGATACACAAACCATGCTGCGTGCACAGAACAATATTGTGGGTTGTGCACCGTCTGACATCACAATGCCAGGGCTTGTAATGCCACGGAGCAAAAGGGGGATACTGCCAATATATTTCCATGACGCAGCATGTGCTGCACCACGCAGCACCAGAGCCACTGACAAAACACTGAAGCAAGCATCATGCCAGCAGCAAGATGTGGCAAAACATGGGCGAGGGCGAGCTAAACCCAGTCGCCGCCCACTAAGCAAAGAGGCTGCCCTGTCCAACCAAAGACAGCCCTCGTTTGTTTCTTTCTCCCCTTTCTCTCTCTCTCTCCCTATTATCTGTACCAGGATGCTGCTGTGGTTTGCCGTGCCGTGCTGTCAGCCAAAGAGAGGACAGCTGCCACCGAGAAAACCACTGAGACTCCTGACTACCGATGACAGGGCACACTACCCCAGCACTGTAACCGAATACAGCTGTACAAGGTTCCGATGGAGAGAGGACTCCCTCACTCACACTGAGGCCGATGTAAAACACATGTTCAGCCAACATGAGAAAGTGACGGTTACACGAATGGAGTTAGGTGGACACCACCACCGCTCCAAACAGTTCCCGGGAGTTTTGCTTAGAGCCGCTGCTGCCGCCAGAATGTTTAACATTGTTATGTCCAGTGTCAATGCAGCGAACCAGACTGTAAACTCCTTGAAACCACTGTTTACTGTCTTCCAGAAGAACTTTACCCAGACTCAGCTGTTTACAGCATTAACAACAGACATGCTGTGGGAGGTTAGCTCCTCCAAAGACAGCCTAACCACGAGTAAAACCCCACCATACATGATACCCTTAAGCCTTGTGTTAACTGTGCTGTCTTACGCCATCACCATGTCAGCTGACCTGCTACGAATGCACCTGGCCAACTCTCTGGATAGCGCCTTCCTACGGCACGTCAACCCCAAACAGAGAGAAGTGAACGTGCTCCTGAACCAACTCATCAGCGAGTCAAGCCAAGTCTACAGACCTAAAGACATTGTCAGTGTCAGGATGTGGAAAAGCAACACCCACACCAAAACACACATTCCAAATGTGGTGGCCTACCACGACAGTGACACACAGTTGTACCTGGCCCCAAACATGCACATGTGTACTTTAACCAAAGACATTCATTATCTCTGCCTTAGCAAACCCTTCCTCAGACACAACTCTGAAGGAATCTGCGAGCTGCAACCCTGGGTCAGGGATACGCGCTGCCCTGCCGAAGCCAAGCCTCGTACACAAGTCACAGAAACACAAGCAGAGATTGTGGGTAACAGATGGCTCGTCAACACTCCGGTGCGCTCAGCTACGCTGACCTACGACCAGCATGACACCGCCACCCGTGCCAACCTGCTTGACCAAGCACTGAAAGGTACCACCCAACACATTGACATTACTCCTGTCGACACAGCCCTCCAAGCACTGTCTCGACAGCCCATTCTGAACCAGTCATCTGCGGTCCTAACCTGGACTGCTGCCGACACTGCACGGGGCATCTCCACTGTCATTGGTCCCGCCCTGACTCTTGGCGTGACCTTCATCCTATACAGGATACTCAACGAGATGCAAACCTCTACAGCCAAACTCACGACAACTGTGGCTGGAGGTCTCCGATGGAATCCCCGGAAAAGGGACGCAAAGTCAAAGACAACACCGAACCTCATCAAGCTGAATCCTCAGCTTCAGGAACCACCTGCCATCATGACCCACCTGCTACATGACCACCACGATTCACTTGTCATCTGCCCATCCTGATGATTGCCGTCCGATGATGTCCACACAGGGACTTCATCTGACGAAAGGGGGAGTTGTAACGGATATGCAGATCATCGATTTCTTGTGTTTAATTCAGATTTTCCAAATTAAACTCTTTTTGCACTAAATGCCTGGGCCTGGCGCCAGCCTGGCTGGACTTAAATTATTTTACGACAAGAAATTCCAGAGTCACGTGGACGAGCCTCAAAGAAGAAATGAAAACCCCCAACCCAAATTCCTCCAACACACTGGAAACAAAGGAAACCTTTCGTATAAGTTCCTTACTTTCATTGTATTATTAATATGTATTTTAAATGTTTATGGATTGCATAAAATGGTTAATCCTTGTTATGTGAAGAGTATAAGTTGCTAAGCTTATACTTTAGGAAATGTTCTCCTCAGCCTGGCTTTTTCTCAAATAGTCATGTGTATGTAACCCCCACTTTTGCAGGTCGTAAAACTTTACGACCACCCTGGACAAACAGGAGAGGAGAGAAGCCAAATCACTGGTTTCTTTTCCCCAATGCATTCTATGGAATGTATTCATTACCTTTTTGTTTTTATGTTTTATAAATGTATAACGTATTCCCTTTTGGTACATTTAGATGTTTCCCATATAAATTGGGACTATTTGCAGTGTTATCATGTGTTAATCAAATCTTTAAATATGTGTAATTCTGCATTTGAATGTAACTTCATGTTTTGATCATTTATACATATGTTTAGTATCGTTGTGATCGTCATGTTCTGACAAACCCATTTATCTAGAGCAAAGTAATGAAAAATGTATGTAATCTGAATTACAAACTTGCTAGAATAATCCCTGGAATTTGGACAAGCCCTAGATCTCCAGGGGGTTGTCTTCACAGAGACAAAGGAACTTTTCCCTCTGCTTCAGATCGCGGACTTTCATTGGCTGTTTACGCGAAAAAGGGGCGTGAACCATTTCAAGCCATAAGAACGACCGAACAAGGTCCGCTCCTCCTCTCTTCTTCTCCTTCTCCGTTCTCGGACACGCTGCTCTCCAACGTTGCTTCCGCACGGCCTTAGGCCGCGCTCATAGCGCAAGCCCCCCCCTCAGCACAGGGGCTGAGAGGAAAAGCCATTTTAATGGCTCCTTTGGAAGCTTTCGTTCTTTTGTTGTTTCTTTTCTTTACTACGTTTATTCAACTATTCGCCTCTCCACGCAAGGAAGACGAATTCTGGAACATTGTTTGTTGAACCTTTCAAATACCGCGCGAGGACAGAACAAAGGACCACGTGCTCCACGCTCACGCCAAGATCCAGCGAAGCGTGCACGCGTGTCACATGGCCTCCGGCACACGCACGCTGTTTTCAAAAGGACAAGCGCACAAAGCGTCACAAAAAGACCACGCTCACGCGCTGGGCCATGCAAGTATCACTTTTCTATGGAGATTTAAATGCTGCTTTAAATTGTTGCTATGATCTGATTTGTTGTTGGCTTCCAAAAGTTACTGACTATGATTTTCATACCTGAGCTCCTTATGTGATCTCATTCTATTCTCTCTCTCTCTCTCTCTTTTATTTGGATTCGTTATGTCTTGTATAAAGCTTACTGTTTGTAGTGTTGTACGTATATTTACTCCGTGTGATGTGTAGTTTGATGTATTACTAGTTGATTTATTAAAAACCCATATACTGACGATTGGCTTGGACTCCACCCCACTCACATTATGAGTCACTGAGATGTCTGATCTATAGCTACAAGCTCTAAATTTAGAAACTAAATTTATCATAAGGATAGGATAATATTTTCATGGCCAGAGAATACTTTTCCTTGAATTATAAGGCGTGATAACTTTATTGAAAATTGATAGGTCAACAGTGGTTTGCTGGACATACCACTGTTTGATTTGCAGTAATTTACAGTAAGAGATATCACAATAATTGGAATGAAGAATGGAATATTGACATATTAATGAGTAAGTTACAGTGCCCTGTGATTAGTTATTGGTATAGGCAATTGAGCTATTTTTCATAATCAATCAAATTTAATGTAACTGTCATCTGAGATATAAATTAATCATATTCCTGATTAATTATTCAAATTCCCTATTTATCATTTGAGTTAATTATTCTGTAAAACTCATTGTTGCTACATGTAACTTGCGTTTGCAAAATCTTTGCACTCACAAACAAGTGTGTGTGTGTGTGTGTGTGTGTGTCTGTGTGTATATATATATATATATATATATATATATATATATATACACACACACACACACACAGTGAGAGTACATACACATTTATTATGTAAATACAAACTTTTATTTTGGATGCGATTAATCACGATTATAATCGTCTCAGGCCAAGTTAGAATATAGGTAGCATATCAACCCTCTACACACACCTTGGCAATATAATTGCCATTGGCTAGTACATTTTTTAGTTTACTCGCCAGACTGATATAATATTTTACACACACACACACACACACACACATATATATATATATATATATATATATATATATATATATATATATATATATATATATATATATATATATATGATTCCATTCAGCTTATATTTGTAAAATGGCACAGCTTCTTAAATCTTAGCTGCTTAATCAGTCAGTCAAGCATTATATTATGGTATTAAGCACTATTTAATGATAGAATTTTAGTGATTAGAACTCAAACTTGGTAACCATGTATGAATACATATGTGTAATTTTAATAGAACTTAAGACTGGTGGTGATGCTTTAGATATTGTTGGTCATTGAGGGTTTCTGTAAAAAAAAAAAAAGTCAGATTGTGCAGAAGAATCATCTGTTTTCTGTGGTCTTGTCCTGGTGGTCATCTGAGACTAGGTCTTTACAGGGGATCTGTATCTGGGGCTCTAGTTGTCCTCTGCTGTGTCTGAAATTGCTCACTCATTCACTAATCCCTATATAGTGTATGGCAGTTGAGTTCACTATATCAGGAAGGAGTGAACCAATAAATAAGTGAATGGATTCGGACAGTGACGTATAGCCTACACTGCGCGTGAGACTTGGAGCTCTTGCAAAAACATTGCCATATGTACTTTCATATTACATGTACCTAATTTTAGAAAATAAAACTTTAGCAATAATACTCAAAATTACTTTATATTGCAGTTATACATACCTCCGCGTCAGCTTTGTGGTTTCGTCGATGGTATATAATTGTTATTTTTTTTGTAATGCTTTTATGTTCATAATCATGAAATGCTATAAAAATAACGTACTGAGAACAAAAATAAACACACATAAACACTCATAATTATGTATTTATTATTTTTAGTATCTTGAGTCTCGCTCATAACATATTTTAATATAAATAATGTAAGAAAAACGTTAAAACAGAAATAATAAAGATGCTAACTTCATCTCTCATTCAAACTCGCTCACTCCCACTCTCTCTTCCAGCTCGACGCTACTCAGCATTGGATTGTGGGAAATAGTGCTTCAGAAACACTGCAACCGAAATCAGAATGAATTGTGGGTAAAATGTAGTGGACAAATGTAGGGAATGAAGTAGTTCACTCAGAATCCGGAGTCGGACAGCACAACAAAATGGCTGACACCCCATATAGTGCACTATATAGTGGATAGGGAGCGGTTTCGGACACAGCACTGGTCTCCGCTCTCTTTCAAGGCTGTAGAGGTCCTTTCTAGGTGCTGATCCACCATCTGGTCTGTATACGTACTGGATCCGGGTGACTACAGTGACCCTCTGATCTGGATACAGACTGGATCTGGTGGCTATGGTGACCTCGGAATAAGAGAGAACACAAACAAAGTTACGGACCGCAGCTCTGATTGGTTGTTTTTTACCGGGAGCGATGGAGTTTCTGCAAATGGCAATAGGACCACTGGAAGGAGCCAGAGGAGCTTGATTTTTTTCAGAGATTATCTGTCTCATATTCTACTGTCAGGACATAATGACAGTTTTAAGAAATATGTAAAAAATATTTTTTTTTTTACAAAAGTTCCCTACAGCACCTTTAAAAACAGTATTAGCTTGAGCTGTTACACATACAGTTAGCCCATGCATGTGCTGAAGTTGAGTAGCAAAAATGTCAACATAGATCTCACAAAAGCTAAAGAGAATAAATATTGTATTACTTTAGAAAGACAAAGGCTATATGAAGATTTCCAAGACATTGAAAGTTCCTAGAAACACAGCTCTCAGCCTTATGCCCTAAGTTTAAAGTGTGTTTTACCAGAAAACCTTTGAGGGTGTTGAAGAAAAAGCACAATATGTGACCCGTCACGGAAACCAGTGACACTAGTCGGCAGCACAACTTTCGAGCAAAATGAGAAAGAAGCGTTTTTTTTTTTTTTTTCAAAATTGGTGATTTTCGTTTTTTTGCAGAATCTGTTAGTTGAGATCAGGAAGAAGCCTCTCCGTGTTTGAGATAACATTATTGGTATATTTAAAAGCGTACATTTTGACGTTGAAATCGGCTAGTTTTTAGGAGATTCTAGCTCGCAGTAGGGGCGTGTGTATATTTCCATACTGGATAAACCGGCTTTTGTTTCTTTTGTTATTGCCCCCGCCCTCCGAGGGAAGCGTGGCTACTTACTATGCAGTGCTCTGGCCGGCTGTATACGAATGTATTGGACTGGCTTCAGACGAGTTGGACCGTAAGATATCAGAGGCTATATCAATAGCAACATTTGATGGCGATAAAGACAGAGAAATGGGGAAAATCCGTGACTTTGACTGTAATTGCTACACGAGGAGAAAGGTAGCCAGAAGCTTTCTCCAGACATTGTGTACAACATACGGCTGGATTCTTTAGCTGTGGAAAAAGAGTGGCAGGACATGCAACTTATTGGACATTTAGAGGCAAACAGACGCACAGTGCAAACTTTGGAGATGGTTACTTATTTCATTGAAGGCAACGAGATCTGCCAGAATACTTTTCTCTTTCTTCCCTGCTGAAAAAAAACAATAGAAACCATTACAGAATTTGCTTTCTTCTATTGGTATCATGTATTGTCTATTGGATACCATTAAGGACTAATAGAACACCTTTAGAAACGTCTGGTGGTATCTACTGGACACCAGTAGAAACCATTATGATTTCAATAAATTTAGTGGTTTCTTTGGAAAACTGTAATGGTCTTAGTGGGTAGGCTACTGATGAAAAAAAAAATGAACACACAAACAATAGAAACCATTACAAAATTTGTAATGGTTTTAATGGTTATAATGGGAATTATGTTGGTTTTAATGGTCACAGTAATGGTCCCTGTGGGTCTCTATTGGTAAATTGCTTTCTTCTATTGGTGGCATGTATTGTCTTGGATTGCCACCATACGTCATTTGGAAAGGTTATTTTTTAATCTTTTTTTTTTATTATTATTATTTTTTTTTTATCAACTCGACTCATCATAGCCTTCAAAATTGACTTGAAAGTTGGTCTTTGTTTTGTCTGTCGGATTTGGTCCAAATTTAGCCCAAAAATAGATGTGAAATAACAGTGAAATTCTGCGTGACTGTAATGTGCGCACGCGCAGAACTGGAGCGGAGGACGTCACCATGGAAACGAGGCGGCAGCCCAACCGTCAAGAGGCATCCAGCTGCAGCCCCGCAGACTCACTTCTTGCTAGACACCAGTGGCTGGACACCAGTGGATGGACAGCAGACGTCATTTCCGTATCGTCATTCACTTTTCAAATTGACGTAATTTCCGTACCGTCGTTCACTTTTCAATTTTGACGCACCATGCAGTGTCAGCGGTAAGAAAAAATAATAAACTGTTGATGATTTATAGGTCATGTCAGAATTCAAATGTACAAACTAGCTAGTTAAAAAAATCGTCTTGTTTTCAAGGTACTGAACTCTGGTGTGCCTCAATTCTAGAGCTAACGTTAGGTTGCTACCATAGATTTTCCAATTAAATCGTTCTTTGAGAGGTATGGTTTAATATTGTAAATACATTTTTTTTTTTTTTTACTTGGATGTGTGAAGATTGTACCCAGGTAACGAGATCTCATAGAACAGTCTTGGTAGAGAATAGTCTAAAATGCTAGGTTGTCTATGCACACGAGAGTTTGCTAGCTAGCTATGTTTTTTTGTTTTTTTGTTGAAGTAGTACTTTTCCCTATGCACGTGTTCTAATCATATTGTACATCTGTTCTTGCTTTAGGTGTGGTGAATGTCAAAAAACTGCCCCAGGCTGTAAGAGACATGTGTGTCCCTTTTAAAATTGTACAATGCAGAAATTGCAGATGTTTTTTCAAAGACTGGGTGGGGTACTGTGGAAACGGAAGATGTGGAGACCTGCGAGGGTTTTATACAGACCCTGAATTTCCTGAGCATTGCCCAGACTGCCAGTTTTAGGGGGCAGGAATGAGGTGTGGTGTGCACAGTGTGCAATAGTCTATTTGGAACCATTCATGTTTTATTTTCTCTTGAAATAGGGCCTGACTGTGGCATCTTCGTTCTGATGGTCAGATTTGACAAGTTTTACTAATTAGATTGTGTAATTTCCAATAAATATTGCAAAACCATGAAGTGTTAATTTGATCTGGATTGTTTGGTAAATTGTCTGATCATGTGAATCTACGTATATTTTCAAAACAGAAGTGGTTACATTTACAAAAAAAAAAAAAAGAAGAATTGAATATCCAAATGGGCAAGGCAAAAAACTTTGGTCAATTAACATGTACAAGTCTGTTGTATTGACAAAACGTTATAGTCCATTGATCTAGGCTGAATTAAGGTCACAAAAAATAGTGATATGATCTGAACAATATATATTTTCAAGGTGGTTCTTGTGAATGCAGTTTGCATGAATTATTGATGTTATAATATTAAGTATATTATTGAGAATTGTTTTATGTAAAGAGATATGATAAATATCATATGTCAATTTGCACACAGCTTTTATATTATATATTTTAAGTCATAAAAGTAAAATGACAATATGGAAAAGACGTATGCAATTAAGGCTGCAAAGAATACTGTCTATCCACTGGTGAAAACAGAAAATAAATATGCTGTCTATCCATAGGTGAAAATATAAAATAAATATGCTGTCTATCCATAGGTGAAAATATAAAATAAATATACTGTCCATCCAGAGGTGAAAATATAAAATAAATATACTGTCCATCCAGAGGTGAAAATATAAAATAAATATTCTGTCCATCCAGAGGTGAGAACTAAATATGCTGTCTATCCATAGGTGAAAATATAAAATAAATTTTCTGTCCATCCAGAGGTGAGAACTAAATATGCTGTCTATCCATAGGTGAAAATATAAAATAAATATACTGTCCATCCAGAGGTGAGAACTAAATATGCTGTCCATCCAGTGGTGAAAATATAAAATAAATTTTCTGTCCATCCAGAGGTGAGAACTAAATATGCTGTCCATCCAGAGGGGAAAATATAAAATAAATATTCTGTCCATCCAGAGGTGAGAACTAAATATGCTGTCCATCCATAGGTGAAAATATAAAATAAATATTCTGTCCATCCAGAGGTGAGAACTAAATATGCTGTCCATCCAGAGGTGAAAATATAAAATAAATTTTCTGTCCATCCAGAGGTGAGAACTAAATATGCTGTCTATCCATAGGTGAAAATATAAAATAAATATACTGTCCATCCAGAGGTGAGAACTAAATATTCTGTCTATCCATAGGTGAAAATATAAAATAAATATACTGTCCATCCAGAGGTGAGAACTAAATATTCTGTCCATCCAGAGGTGAGAACTAAATATGCTGTCCATCCAGAGGTGGAAATATAAAATAAATATTCTGTCCATCCAGAGGTGAGAACTAAATATGCTGTCTATCCATAGGTGAAAATATAAAATAAATTTTCTGTCCATCCAGAGGTGAGAACTAAATATGCTGTCCATCCAGAGGTGGAAATATAAAATAAATATTCTGTCCATCCAGAGGTGAGAACTAAATATGCTGTCTATCCATAGGTGAAAATATAAAATACATTTTCTTTCCATCCAGAGGTGAGAACTAAATATGCTGTCTATCCATAGGTGAAAATATAAAATAAATATACTGTCCATCCAGAGGTGAGAACTAAATATTCTGTCCATCCAGAGGTGAGAACTAAATATGCTGTCCATCCAGAGGTGAGAACTAAATATGCTGTCCATCCAGAGGTGGAAATATAAAATAAATATTCTGTCCATCCAGAGGTGAGAACTAAATATGCTGTCTATCCAGAGGTGAAAATATAAAATAAGTATATCTCAATCCAGAGGTGAAAAGAGGAAATAAAATTGCTGTCCATCCAGCGGCGAAACGGAAATGACGGAGAAAATGGAAATGACGTAGGTTGTCTATCCACTGGTGTCCAGCCAGTGGTGTCTAACCGGAGGTGAGTCTGCGGGGCTGCAGCTGGATTCTATTGGCAACCGTCAAGCAGCTGAAAGCTGACATTCAATGTGGTTTCACTTTTTTTTTTTAGGTATGTTTAGTCTATTAAATTACACAAATAGTACATTACAGACACTTTATTTCATGTAAATTATACGCTTTCGTTTAATATTTACTTTATAGAAATGGTTTAGTGTCGTCAGAAAAAGTCAGTTAGCATCTCAAACGTAAGGCTAACTACAAGAGGTAACGATAGACATGAGCTCTTATTTATTAAGTTTGGGCTTTTAAAGGGGGGGTGAAATGCTCGTTTTCACTCAATATCCTGTTAATCTTGAGTACATATAGAGTAGTACTGCATCCTTCATAAATCCAAAAAGTCTTTAGTTTTATTATATTCATAAGAGAAAGATAGTCTGTACCGATTTTTCCCGGAAAAACACGAGTGGTCGGAGGCGTGACATGTGGGCGGAGTTAAAGAATCACGAGCGCGAATAGGCTTTTGCGTTTAGAGCATGTGGAAACTGTAACATTACCGTGAGGGAAAACCCATCATCCAAAACAAACCATGGCTAACAGTCAGATTCAGCCGTTTATTTATGATCCAGAATCAGATCCAGAGGCTGAAACTGAACGAAAGCAGCAGCAGCAACGACTCGCTCCGAGCGGGAGGGGGAGGGGACGCACTAACAAGAAGGCAGAGATATTTGAAGCAGTTTTACTCACCGCCTGCGGTTCCAACACACGATCGTGACCCTTTTTCCTTGGGATTGCATCATCCTTAAGAAATAAACGATACGCAAATCCGTCATCAAACTGGGCCTTGTGAACAAGCATCTTCGAAATGCAGGGAACAAACACAAACACTTGCACAACTCCGTTGATGCTCTGTAAAAATAAACTCCATCCACTGGTCCCTTAATGCTGTTTTTTTGGGGGGTAATCTGTGCAGGGTTGTCTTGCCCTGGCAACCAAAAACACACTTCTTTTGTGTCATTTTGCGACGCTCTCCCTCTGATCAGTGAAGTCTGTTGTGCTCTCAGTGCTCTGCTATACGGGAGCGCGCACTCTTCCGGGAGAAGTGCCTCAGGACCCATATAAGGAAATTCCGCTCCATCTAATGTCACACAGAGCCATACTCGAAAAAAACTTTCCGAAACTTGTGACAAACCGGAAGGAGTATTTTTGGAACAGAAATACGCCTTCAAACGTGCAACTTAATTTTTGAAACTTTGTCCATGTTTAGCATGGGAATCCAACTCTTTAACAGTGTAAAAAACTCTGTATGCATGAAATAGCATTTCACCCCCCCCTTTAATGCCATCTTGTGTGTAGATGAGCTCTCTCTCTCTCTCTCTCTCTCTCTGTGTCTCTCTCTCTCTCCATATAACATTATATCAATGGATGAATGGAAGTAACCGAATTAATTTAACCCTAAAAGTATGCACTGTTTAATCCTAAAATTGTCACAGTGTCTGGGTTGTTTTTCCCTGGGGTTCCACTAGATGTTCTCCTTTCTCAAGGTGTCTGTCACCAGATCATTTCCTGTTTCCTTATTTGGTCACCTTCCTCCTTGTTGTGTAATTGATTGTCCCCCACCTTTCTCCTGTTCCCTCATTATCCTTCTGTCTATTTATACCCAGTCTGTCTTAGTCTGTGTTACGGAGTCCTTGTTTAATGTCGAGTATTATTCATGTCCGTCAACTCTTGCCTTGTCTTGTCTTGTCTTGTCTTGTCTTGTCTTGTCTTGTCTTGTCTTGTCTTGCCTTGCCTTGCCTTGTGATCGTGTCATATTTATGTTGTTTGGATTATGTTTGGTTTTGACCCCTTTGGATTATCCCTAAATAAACGACTTACCTGCAATTGGTTCTATCTCCGTGCCTCATTGGATCCTTGCCGTGACAAAAATGTGCACTAACGTAACTGGATAACGTTACATCACTTACATAGAGCGTGAAAATGGACTGAAACCTTCAGGTTCTGATCTTTCATGGTAAACACATGAATACAAACTTGTTCTGTGATTTCAGAAGTGCCAGAAAAAAAACCTATATGACACAGGAGAAGTTCCTGATTTTAACTATTCTGATTGGAGCTGCTGACAGAGAGGATGAAAACACACACATTTTGATGTCCACGCTGTAGGAGCATTACTAAATAAGTAAAACTAAAATATATATAAGTTGTAAATTATTCTGTAAATTATATATTCTGTGAATTATTATTTTTCTTTTCTGCATTTCACCTCTGCTATAGTTTATGCCTTATACCTGGCATTGTATAATAAATATTGTTGTCTCTGTGACAGTATGCTTATGTTCCTAGGTTCGTCCATGCTGATGGCTGTGCTCTAGAGTCATATCTCCTGTCAAAGAACATTTTTAGACATTATGAACCGTGAATAGTAAGCAATTCGTCAAACATACACTACCATTCAAAAATGTAAGGGTCAGATTTGTCTTGTATTTCAAAGACATCTTTTATGCTCACCACTGCTGCATTTATTTGATTAAAATACAGTAAAATTGTGAAATTACCATTTTTTTATAACTATTTTCTATTTAAGTTTGTTTTAATAAGTGATCAAAGCTGAATTTTCAGCATCATTACTCCAGTCTCCAGTGTCACACAATCCTTCAGAAATCATGCTTTGTGAAAACAAGAATAAAATTGTACAAAATATTCACATATAAAGCAGTTATTTGAAATTGTACTAACATTTCACAACATTACCGTTTTTATTTATGATCAAATAAATGCAGTTTTCTTAGTGTACATGAGACTTATTTCAGAAACATAAAAAAATCTCTATCTCCAAGCTACACACTCTCACACCAAAGTGACTGTTAAAAATCATTTAAACTGTGTCAGTACATCATAAATAGGAAAAGGCATCAGATCACCATCTGTGATTTGTTGTGTTGTGCCGCATCCAGTGTAGAGAGCATCACTGATTATAAATGGCTCTGTTGTATTTTGTTGTGCTGTCCAGTGATGACACAGTGTTAGAACTCTTGTTAAATATCATTATCATTTTATTTTGACGTCACTTCCTGTTTGTTGTTGACGGCTGTACTGCGTTTGAGCTCCGTCACTATATTCTTTTCATTGACTATTTTTAACTTAAAAATCAATTTTATACATCATCGTTTCCGTTTATATAACGTGTGAATATATCCTCTATTGTATTCTACAACAAAAACAATCAGAGCGCCTCGCTATCACTAGTTTTATTTTGATCTCCCGGGTCCGCTATTAGCTTTTAGCCAGTTAGCATCAGCAAGCGTGGTTGCTGCTAACTGCGCTTACATTGCTAATACTCTATTCACACACATTGCCATTGCTGTACTCACTGTTACTTGCTTTAAAAGCGGATGAATGTCTCCACTCTGTGCAGCTCGAGCTCGAGGCCGTGGGGAAGCAGATTCGCGACCTGGAACAGAGGCAGGCCCAGCTGAGAGAGCGGAGAGCCGCGCTGGAATCATCCCGGGCTGATGCTCACAAGTCCGGGGTAAGTATACAGCGTGCTGTTAACAGTCCCACCACGTCTACTCCGTGTGTTTCTCTGCGCAGGCCTGGTGCACCCAGGACGCGATCTTCCCAGATGTCCTTCACTGCGACGCCGGGACACCACGGACCCTGGGTGCATCCACAGCGGAGGACGCGAGCCGGGTCCCGGGCGACGACTTCTCCCCCTCCTGCCTTCGAGATCTCCATCCAGAACCGCTTCGCTCCCCTCCGCGAGACAGGACGCGACGCTGTGATCATTGGAGACTCCATCGTCCGACACGTAAGTGCTACGTTAGCCGAAGGTAAAGTGCACACTCATTGTTTGCCTGGTGCTCATGTTCTCGATGTTTCTGCGCAGATACCCGCGATCCTGAAGGACGACGAGAGCTCCAGAGCGGTCGTGCTTCACGCCGGGGTTAACGACACCACGCTGTGGCAGACGGAGACGCTGAAGAGGGACTTCAGGAGCCTGATCGAGATGGTTCGCAGCACGACGCCTGCGGCGATGATCGTCGTGTCAGGACCACTGCCCACGTATCGACGAGGACACGAAAGGTTCAGTAGACTTTTTACTTTAAATGAATGGTTGTTGTCATGGTGTAAAGAACAGAAACTGCTATTTGTTAATAACTGGAATCTTTTCTGGGAGCGTCCTAGACTGTTTCGCGCTGATGGATTACACCCCAGCAAAATCGGAGTGGAGCTTCTCTCTGACAACATCTCCAGGACACTTCGCTCCATGTGACTAGTAAGACAATTCTCAAATAACCATTATGATGAGTTTTGTTCCACCCGCTTAAATGCTAAAAGTACTTGCGCTGTAAAAACTATTAAGACTGTGTCTGTTCCCCGAATAGTGAGGTCAAAATATAAATATAATGTAGGATCTAGAAAAAATCTTATCGTAATTAAACCAGAAAAATTTAAAGTAAATGAACAAAAACAATTTTTAAAGTTTGGGCTCATAAATATTAGATCACTCACACCAAAAGCAGTTATTGTAAATGAAATGATCACAGATAATAGTTTTGATTTACTCTGCTTGACTGAAACCTGGCTAAAACCAAATTATTATTTTGGTCTAAATTAGTCTACTCCACCAAACTACTGTTATAAGCATGAGCCCCGTCAGACTGGTCGTGGCGGGGGTGTTGCAACAATATATAGTGATATTCTCAATGTTACCCAGAAAACAGGATACAGGTTTAACTCTTTTGAAATACTTCTGCTAAATGTTACACTGTCAGACATGCAAAAGAAATCTAACGTATCTCTTGCTCTGGCTACTGTGTATAGACCACCAGGGCCGTATACAGAATTCCTAAAAGAATTTGCAGATTTCCTCTCAGACCTTCTAGTTACAGTTGATAAGGCGCTAATCATGGGAGATTTTAATATTCACGTTGATAATGCAAATGATACATTAGGACTTGCGTTTACTGACCTAATAAACTCCTTTGGAGTCAAGCAAAATGTCACCGGGCCCACTCATCGTTTTAATCATACACTAGATTTAATTATATCGCATGGAATCGATCTTACTGCTATAGATATTGTACCTCAAAGTGATGATATTACAGACCATTTCCTTGTATCATGCATGCTGCGCATAACTGATATTAACTATATGTCGCAGCGATACCGTCTGGGCAGAACTATTGTTCCAGCCACCAAAGAAAGATTCGCAAATAACCTGTCTATCTATCTCAACAGCTATTTGTACCCAAAAATACACATGAATTAGACGAAATTACTGACAACATGGGCACTATTTTCTCTAATACATTAGAAGCTGTTGCCCCGATCAATTTGAAAAAAGTTAGAGAAAAACGTACTGTACCATGGTATAACAGTAATACTCACTCTCTCAAGAAAGTAACTCATAGTCTTGAATGCAAATGGAGAAAAACTAACTTAGAAGTTTTTAGAATTGCATGGAAAAACAGTATGTCCAGCTATAGACAGGCTCATTGGAAATAACCAAAACAATCCAAGGTTTTTATTTAGCACAGTGGCTAAGTTAACAAATTACCAGACGCCACCTGATTCAAATATTCCACCACCGTTAAATAGTAATGACTTTATGAATTTCTTCACTGATAAAATAGATAACATTAGAAATACAATAGCGAATGTAGATTCTACAGCATCTAACACTTCAGTTTCATCCATCGCACCCAAAGATAAACTGCAGTGCTTTACAACCATAGGACAGGAAGAGCTAAATAAACTTATCACTGTATCTAAACCAACAACATGTTTATTAGATCCTGTACCCACTAAATTACTGAAAGAGTTGTTACCTGTAGCCGAAGAACCGCTTCTCAATATCATTAACTCGTCGTTATCTTTAGGTCACGTCCGAAACCATTCAAGCTGGTGGTTATCAAGCCTCTTATTAAGAAACCAAAACTAGATCCTAGTGTACTGGCAAATTATAGGCCTATTTCAAATCTTCCATTTATGTCTAAAATTTTAGAAAAAGTTGTGTCTGCTCAATTGAGCACCTTCCTGCATAAAAATGATCTGTATGAAGAATTTCAGTCAGGTTTTAGGCCCCACCATAGCACAGAAACTGCACTTGTTAAAATTACAAATGACCTGCTCCTTGCGTCAGACCAAGGCTGCATCTCATTTCTAGTCTTACTTGATCTTAGTGCTGCGTTCGACACCATAGATCATGACATACTCATAGATCGATTACAAAACTATACAGGTATTCAAGGGCAGGCTCTAAAATGGTTTAGATCCTACCTGTCCGATCGCTACCATTTTGTTTACTTAAATGGGGAGTCATCTCATTTGCCACAAGGATCCGTCCTAGGTCCCCTTCTATTTTCAATATACATGTTGCCCCTTGGTAATATTATTAGAAAATACGGAATTAGCTTGCACTGTTATGCTGATGATACTCAGCTATATATCTCAACGAGACCAGATGAAACTTCCCAATTATCTAAGCTAACAGAGTGTGTTAAAAATGTAAAAGATTGTATGACAAATAATTTTCTCCAATTAAATTTAGATAAGACAGAGATACTAATTATTGGACCAAAAAACACAACACAGAATCTTGTAGATTACAATCTGCAACTAGATGGATGTACTGTTACTTCCTCTACAGTCAGAAATCTGTGTGTTATATTAGACAGCAATTTGTCTTTTGAAAATCATATTTCCAATGTTACAAAAACTGCATTCTTCCATCTTAGAAACATTGCCAAGCTACGAAACATGTTATCTGTTTCTGATGCAGAAAAGCTAGTTCATGCATTCATGACCTCTAGACTGGACTATTGTAATGCACTTCTAGGTGGTTGTCCTGCTTCGTCAATAAACAAGCTACAGGTAGTCCAAAATGCAGCAGCTAGAGTCCTTACCAGGTCAAGAAAATATGACCATATTACCCCAATTTTACAGTCTCTGCACTGGCTACCTATTAAGTTCCGTATCAGTTACAAATTATCATTACTTACATATAAGGCCCTAAATGGTTTAGCTCCTGCGTACCTAACTAGCCTTCTACCACGTTACAATCCATCACGCTTCCTAAGGTCACAAAACGCTGGACTTTTGGTCGTTCCTAGGATAGCAAAGTCCACTAAAGGAGGTAGAGCTTTCTCACATTTGGCTCCCAAACTCTGTAATAGCCTTCCTGATAATGTTCGGGGTTCAGACACACTCTCTCTGTTTAAATCTAGATTAAAAACACATCTCTTTCGCCAAGCATTCGAATAATGTATCTTTTTAATTGTGAGTGTAGTTGCATCTGATCAAAGGTGCATTTTTATTCATTAGCTTGGGTTAAACTAATTTTACTTTTTTGGATCAGCAGCTATGCTAATGATGTCTGTATTTTGTTTCTATGTTTCGCCACGGGATTTACATCCCGTGGTAACTAGGATTTACACAAGCTCCAGTCTGGATCCAGAACACCTGAGAAGAGATGATGCTGACCCTCAGAGGACCTCAGATGATGCTAACCCTGAATCAACAAACAGAACTAACAATTATTGCTAAATGTGTGACTGAATCATATAATAACTTAATTAATAATATTGATAGTTCATCGTCTAGCTGACTACGTCTTGTATTATTATTATCAATTGTATTTTTTCTAAAATCCTGTCAAATGTGCACAAACTATTAGCTACTACTAAATATTGTAGAAACATAATTTTCTGTAAAGTTGCTTTGTAACGATTTGTTTTGTAAAAAGCGCTATACAAATAAACTTGAATTGAATTGAATCGAATTGAATCATTACATATGATGTATGTGTGATGCCATTCAGCACTGATAGATCTTTTCTATTTCAGAGACTGAAAATCATTGATAAACCACAAGGTTACTGTAACATATTTAAACAATATTAATAAGAATTAATAAAAATGCATCTGTGACTTAATATTGCTTCTTATTTTTCAGTGGGATGAAAGTTCTCATTAAACACATAGCTTTCTTCTCATCTTTGTGCATTTTCAAACGTTGTGCATATTTCTGAATCATTTTTTTTTTTTTTTACTTCATAATATTGGTTGTCTTCTCTTGTTTTAGAGTTTAGCTCCAACCCCAGTTAAACAGACCTGGGCAGCTGATCAAGGATCAGCAGAAACTCTGCAGAACGGTGGTCCTCCAGCCCAGGACTGGACACCAGTGTTGTAAGTCATTCTGTCTCTTTATAGTGCATGTTCAGAACATATTGCAGGAGATCTCAACATTGTCTCTTAAGGTCCACTTACATGCAGACTTTTGCTCCAACCTGTGTAGTGTATTTTCATCTACCATGGCTCTGAGGAATCACACTATCTCAGGGTTTTGTTTCCATAAGAAAGATTTTCAACACATTAATCGAGGTCTAACTATTAGTGTTGTCACAGTACCAATTTCAGTACCAAAGCAAAACACGAAAACATGCTAATCATTATTTTTTTATTATTATTATTAGCCGCACTTATGCTAACAATTAACTACTCTAATAACAGTGTTCATTTCAATCCGACATTCAAATTACAGTTATATATATCCTGATAAATACAGGTGCTGGTCATATAATTAGAATATCATCAAAAAGTTGATTTCACTAATTCCATTCAAAAAGTGAAACTTGTATATTATATTCATTCATTACACACAGACTGATATATTTCAAATCTTTATTTCTTTTGATGTTGATATTTATAACTGACAACTAAGGAAAATTCCAAATTCAGTATCCCAGAAAATGTGAATGTTGTGAAAAGGTTCAATATTGAAGACACCTGGTGCCACACTCTAATCAGCTAATTAACTCTAAACACCTGCAAAGCCTTTAAATGGTCTCTCAGTCTAGTTATGTAGGCTACACAATCATGGGGAAGACTGCTGACTTTACAGTTGTCCAAAAGACGACCATTGACACCTTGCACAAGGAGGACAAGACACACAAGGTCATTTCAAAAGAGGCTGGCTATTCACAGAGCTCTGTGTCCAAGCACATTAATAGAGAGGCAAAGGAAAGGAAAAGATGTGGTTGAAAAAAAGTGTACAAGCAAAAGGGATAACCGCACCCTGGAGAGGATTGTGAAACAAAACCCATTCAAAAATGTGGGGGAGATTCACAAAGAGTGGACTGCAGCTGGAGTCAGTGCTTCAAGAACCACTACACACAGATGTATGCAAGACATGGGTTTCAAACCACTCTTGAACAACAGACAGAACCAGAAGTGTCTCGCTTCAAAAAGGACTGTACTGCTGCTGAGTAGTGATATTTTGGACCCAAGAATGCAGAATAGCTGTAGGCCACTATCAGAGCAACTTGGGCTCTTATAAAACCTGAGCAGTGCTACAGACTGATCGACTCCATGCCACACCGCATTGCTGCAGTAATTCAGACAAAAGGAGCCCCAACTAAGTATTGAGTGCTGTACATGCTCATACTTTTCATGTTCATACTTTTCAGTTGGCCAAAATTTCTAAAAATCCTTTCTTTGTATTGGTCTTAAGTTATACTCTAATTTTCTGAGATAATGAATTTGGGATTTTCCTTAGTTGTCAGATATAAATAAATATATCAGTCTGTGTGTAATGAATGAATATAATATACAAGTTTCACTTTTTGAATTGAAATGATGATATTCTAATTATATGACCAGCACCTGTATACACAGAATGACTAATTGAACTGCTTTTATAGTTTTAATAATTAATTTATTTGTAATGAATAAAGGGATTTTACATTTGATTATTTGTTTTTCTTACTTGAATGCTTTTGTTCGGATGTAAAATAAAAAAAGTGAATTATTATTAAGAAAAGAACTGCAGGAAAAGATGCAATGTTGCTCAGGGATTTTGGTTTGGAACCTTTAGAAAATAGAAAAAAATTGACTTTGCCAACTCTTTCAACTTCAAACGGGCGTAGCTCAGTAATTTGTTTTTGTCAGATTTCAACAAGTTATACATCATTTTGAAGGACTTTTTAATGAGAAAAAAAACTCAACTGATTCTTGCTCATTGTGACTAACTTTGCCAGCACAGGTCACATATGCTACTTAAAGGGGGGGTGAAATGCTATTTCATGCATACTGAGTTTTTTACACTGTTAAAGAGTTGGATTCCCATGCTAAACATGGACAAAGTTTCAAAAATTAAGTTGTACGTTTGAAGGAGTATTTTTGTTCCAAAAAAACCTCTTCCAGTTTGTCACAAGTTTCGGAAAGTTTTTTTCTATTATGGGTCTGTGTGACGTTAGATGGAGCGGAATTTCCTTATATGGGTCCTAAGGCACTTCTGCCGGAAGAGCGAGCGCTCCCGTATAGCAGAGCACTGAGAGGCTGAGCACAGGCATTCACTGATTCAGAGCGAGAGCGTCGCGAAATGTCACAAAAGAAGTGTGTTTTTGGTTGCCAGGGCAAGACAACCCTGCACAGATTACCAAAAGAGAAACAGCATTAAGGGACCAGTGGATGGAGTTTATTTTTACGGAGCATCAACGGAGTTGTGCAAGTGTTTTTGTTTGTTCCCTGCATTTCGAAGATGCTTGTTTTAAAAACAAGGCCCAGTTTGATGCCAGATTTGCACATCGTTTATTTCTTAAGGATAATGCAGTCCCAACGAAAAAGGGTCACGATCGTGTGTTGGAACCACATGCGGTGAGTAAAACTGCTTCAAATATCTATGTGTTGTTAACTTAGCTATCAGCGCGTAAGCATATCAAGTAAACAACATGCGATGTTATCATCAAACTGCACTTTCCACATGTACAGCTTAAAAAAAAAAAAAAAAAAAAAAAAAAAAAAGACGACATAAAGTGGAACTTAGTCATTTTCCAAAACCGTTAAGCAAATATATACAGTTTCAGTACATACCACATAGAGATGCCTTTGCTGATGCTGCTCTTGTTAAATTTCAGCCTCTGGATCTGTGTCACAGCTTCCAAACGCTCTCAACGCAAAAGCCTACTGGCGCTCGTGATTCTTTAGCTCCGCCCACACGTCACGTCTCTAGGCGCTCGTGTTTTTCCGGGAAAAATCGGTACAGACTATCTTTCTCTTACAAATATAATAAAAATAAAGACTTTTTGGAGTTATGAAGGATGCAGTACTACTCTATAGGTACTCAAGATTAACAGGAGATTGAGTGAAAATGAGCATTTCACCCCCCCCCCCTTTAATTTCCACTTGAGAGGGGTCAGATTTAAAGTCTGAGATTAGTCCATCAGTTCTTGAATTTCAATTTTTGTTTATGTGTGTGTGTGTGTGTTCAAAACAAGAGTGTCTGTCTCAGAAGCTGAAGAAAAGAGGCCACACCTTATAGGAAATAAATGCCTCCTAAGTGTACGGAAATACCTGGCTGAGGAGATCAGTGACATAAACCAGATAAAACTGTCAGTGGTAAGTGTTTACATATCCATATCCGAATGGAATTGCTACGACCGCTTATCTAATATGACTCGAAGTGAATAGAGACTATGTACCATAAAAAGTAGACAATGTAATTATTCAAGCCTATTTGTGAAACTGGACCACAAAACCAGTTACAAGGGTAATTGTTTTTATTTTATTTTTTTGATTTTTATATCAATAATAATAATAAATAAGTTTTCCATTGATGTATGGTTTGTTAGGAGGACAATATTTGTCTGAGATACAACTATTTGAAAATCTGGAATCTGATGGTGCTAAAAAATCTAAATATTGTGAAAAATATTTCAAATCCAAAGCAAAGCATTTTATTAATAAAAAAATTAAGTTGATACATTTATGGTAGGGAATTTACAAAATTTATTCATGGAACATTATCTTTTTTTAAATCCTAATGATTTTAAGCATTAAAGAAAAATCAATAACTTTTTTGAGACTGCCATATAAATATATGTATGGATAATCTCACATACTGGCAATGTGGTTTAAGTGGTACATTGTCCTAATGTATTGTCCTTTTTTTTTTTTTTTTGCAGGTCTGAGACAGCTACAATGAAGCCACAAAAACAGTTCATAGTTCCTGCATTTCTATAATGCATTAAAGGTGCCATATGCAGAAATTGAGGTAAAAATATCCATAACATGACCTACACGCATCAAAAGAATGAGAAGAAATAAGGGCGATGATGTCATTAAAAAAATGTCAAGTTATAGTGCTGCAGAGATATCAACCTTAATTAGCATTAGCATTACTAGCCCCGGCCCGGCAGGTGTTGTAATACCAGTTTCGCCCGTGGGAGGCGGTATGCGGGCAACATAACCACCAGCCAACCTGCAATACACGAATAACTCGCAGGGCGTACCTGGACCTGATGTCAATCGTGTGGAAAGTACAGCCCACTACTTTCAGTTCAGAGAAGAGAGCGGAAGGATAGCTGAAGCCCTTGGCAAGAGACCGACACCCGCTACAGGGAAACCACCGCGCTCGGAATCACAAATCAAATCCGATAAGAATACCAGAGTAAACATCGGCACTGCTTTTAATCGCTGGAGACAACTGATGGACCTGAAAGAAATGAGGTTCGACTCAGAACTCCATGTTAGATACTGTTAGTATTTCGCTAGAAGTTTGTTTTATATGTTTGTGTATTTGTTTTCGGGAAGTTATAACATAGAAATGTATCGAGGGCTGTTCGATAAAAGTGCTAATGTTAGCGATGGCTAACCGTAGCTGCGTTTGATAATTAGCTAGCTATAACTTAACGTTACCCATTTTATTATATAGGGCTGTGCATGTCTTTACTCATGTACATCTCATCAGTATAGACGCTCCTGTAATTAGGAGTATATCTCCACCACGTGTGTTCAGATCAGGATTGCCAGGTTTTCACAACAAATCCTGCCCAGTTGCTTCTCAAAACTAGCCCAATCTCGCTTCCAGAAGATTCCCCGATAAAACATTGCTTCCCGGGGTTAAAATATAGTTTTTTTAGCAGGGTTGCCTTGGTATAATTCACATTTTAGGGGCTAAATATCACGTTATTTGTATTGGGGTCGCTGTGACCAGGGGACATGAAAAACAACCACCACAGACTTGGCAACACTGGTTGGCATTTACTACACAGAGCCGTAATTCACTGACAATCTACACAACATCGATGTTAAAATCGCAGGCGATTCTTTGTCGATTTTGAAAGCGATTTTGTGTTAGTTGTCGGTAGACTAAGGCTCTGTGCAGTTACTGCCGCTCCACCTGAACCAGTGTTGCGAAGTCTGCGGTTGTTTTTCATGTCCGCGGTTTGAAGCAATCCCAATACCAATAATGTGATATTTAGCCCCTAAAATGCTAATTTTACTAGGGAAACCCTTCCCCAAAATTTATATTTTAACCCCGGGAAGCAAGTTTTATCGGGGAACCTCCCGGAAACGCGATTGGGCTAGTTTTGGACTAGTTTTAAGAAGCAACTGGGCAGGATTTGTTGTGAAAACCTGGCAACCCTGATCTGAATGCACATGCTGGAGATATACTTCTAATTACAGGAGCGTCTTTACTGATGAGAGGTGCATGAAAATCGCATTTTATTTTTTGCACAGCCCTATGTATCATAACTAACCTGCTCTGTCTAGTCTGTTGGTCTCCTATGTATCATAACTAACCTGCTCTGTCTAGTCTGTTGGTCTCCGTGTCCTCTTTGCTTCGTGGTTTTTCTGTGCGTGAAAAAATTTATGTGTGGCGTGAAAGCGTGTGAAAAGAGTCAATTGCGTGTGTCTCACGGTGAATGCTTGAGAGTTGGCACATTAGTTCTCAAGCAGAATAAAGGACAGGTTGATTATTGCTGTTTAGCGTTTGTATTAATCTATGATGTGTCCCTGTTTGCCTACAGGGACATTAAAAAAAATAAATTAAAAGTGATACTTGGACCAAGGTGTCTGAGATTCGTCCACAACAATATTTAATGAGGTTATAACTCCTTGTGGTTAGTCTGCACGAGATCAACAAGCTTGCTTGCTTTGCGGCCGCTTTAAATACAAAATAAGCATTCGATCTACGTTAGATCTTTTGCAGCGTCGTGAGCAGAGCGGCAAGAGCGTTTTTTGATGTTCTAGACGCCGGCGGTGTGAACGCACAGTTAGGCTTCGGCTATGGCTGTAGTGTTGTTGTGAAAGTAGGGGCGGAGCACAGAGACTATGCCGTTTCTCGTTTGTTACTCTAGAGTAGACCAATTCACTTTATTGAGGCATACTGCCCCCATCTGTTTTGGAATGTAGAGTATGACTTGATTTTTTTTTGCCAAACATTACAGATGGCACCTTTAATGAATAACAATAATTAAAATAAAATGTAACGTCAAGGTTTTGTGTTAATTCCAGCTATGTTGAGTATTCTGTGAATAATTTTGATTTTAGGTGCATATTCTTAATTCTTTGCAAAACAACCTGAACTGTTTGCTATTGAAAGGTCGGTATGAAGTTTAAATAAAATATATATATATATATATATTCTTGACAAAACCTGTGCACAGTTTGTATTAATAATTTAAATTATTTACTTATATTAATTAATGGCCTAATTACCAGCTATCAGTTAAACATTCAAATCAGAACCAATACAAAACTGCAACGAAAACTATTAAATATGTGCAAATAAAGACCAGTTCAAACTTGCAATGGAACCATCAGAACCATTACAAAACTGACGGAAACCATTAAATATGTGCTAATAAAGACCAATACAAACTTGTAATGGAACCATCAGAACCATTACAAAACCGACGGAAACCATTAAATTTGTTTAATAAAGACCAATACAAACTTGTAATGGAACCATCAGAACCATTACAAAACCGACGGAAACCATTAAATTTGTTTTAATAAAGACCAATACAAACTTGTAATGGAACCATCAGAACCATTACAAAACCGATGGAAACCATTAAATTTGTTTAATAAAGACCAATACAAACTTGTAATGGAACCATCAGAACCATTACAAAACCGACGGAACCCATTAAATTTGTTTTAATAAAGACCAATACAAACTTGTAATGGAACCATCAGAACCATTACAAAACTGTGATGCAAACCATTATGTGCAAATCGTGACCAATACAAACTTGTAATGGAAACCAATACAAACCAATAAATCCTAATGGAATATGCCCAAAACACACTACGTAATGGAAACCATTTGGTAATGGTTTTAATGGTTAATTGCTGATGGTTTGTAATGGTTTTGTAATGGAAACCATTAGAATTTCTGTAATGGTTTCTATTGTTTTTTTTCAGCAGGGTTATGGGGTGAGTTTCCATAAACATCAAAGTTTGTCATTTTGTGTTCATTCTAAGAACACATACACATTATCTCATGTTTAGTCCATGTTTAGACCTTACGTTAGTTACTTGCATTTACGCATTACGTTAAGTGTTTCCCGCGTGAGGTAATTTTTTGTTGTACGTTGCCATGGTATTCACACATGTACAAAACTACTACGGTACCTCAGCATTTCACAGACGCACTGTGAAATGACTGGTTACATGAGCCTAAGCGCTTTTCAATAAAATCCATGCAAAAGTTAATATCAGATCATTTTAGAATACAGTATAGGATGTACCGAATATTCTAAAGTTTTATGCAAAACAGAAATATGACGAATAGAATATCAGACCTCTGTCATATGGCCAAAAATAAATGCAATAAAAAAATTTTTTTGCATAGTTGTCTTTGACACATGAAAACTGTAACAATGCATTTTACAAGGTAACATGATGTAACCTTGCTCTCACTCGAAATGTGTCCCCATATTAAGTCCTTGAATTTTAGTTTATCATAGTTGATCATAACTAGAGATGAAATGGCATGAAAATTTAATTTCATGATTATAGTGACCAAAATGATCACGGTTATCACAGAATCCTGTTCAAAAAGTCCTAATTTTACACAATGAAATCAATTCACCAAGTCTTATGTAGAAAACCAGCAAATAACAAATAAAATTAGCATCAATATGTACTTTTTGTTTACGTAAACATTAAAATAATAACATTTTAAATGATGGCCAGATTTAAATGGAGTGTCATGCAACGTTATTTACAATGCACAAGTTCAAATAGAGTTTTGACAAAAAAGGTTTTATAAAAAGATAAAACTCACATATTTCAGCCTTTAAATCATTTTTATAAAAGTCAAAAAAGATAAATTACTCACATTTACTATGCACATTATGGTCAACTTTTTCCCATTGTGTCTGTCTTTGCTATGCAAACATGCAGCTTTATGGGGGGTGGAGCTTTACAGGGGGTATGGCTTATGTAAATGAGATGTAATTAGATGTAAATGAGCCTTATTGTCACTCCCAGCAGTGAGAACAGGTGAGAACTAAACAATCTTTAGAGGCTACTTTCTGCTTTGTGAGATTTTTTGAGTAACTACCTTCAAATGATCACAACTTCTCCAAATATTATCAGATTTCCATGTGTTACACATCGTTGGAAAGCTTGGAGACTACACTTTCAGAATCGGTGAATAACTCAAAATGCCCCAGAACCGACTTGTGTCCCTACTTTCCGTGATTGGTCACATATCATAAAACGTTTAATCAGAGCAACTGAGAAAAACCTGCAATGTACAGCCAAAGACTTGCAAGATGACCCGATGAAAGGAAGGAAACCATTTCAATGCAGCGTGTAAGAAGAACTCTAGACAAGTATGGCCTTCATGTTGAGACATCTTGCAGAATACCACTCTTGATCAAAAAGAACAAAAGGCAGACTTGAACTTGATAAAAATTTATTTGTGTAGACCTATGGAGCTCTGGAGGAATGTTTTATGGGGTGATGTGACCAAACTGCAACTTTTTGGACCCATGGATCAGCGGTATGTCTGCTGCAAAACAGGCAAAGCTCATAAGCAGAAGAACACCATCTCCATCCTCAAACTTGGAGGTGGATCAGCCCTGTTATGGGGTTTCTTTACTATAGCAGGAAGTGGAAATCATGACTGTATGTAGGAAATCATGGATTCTTTGAAGTATCAGGCCATTTTGACAAGAATAGTGATGCCTTTGTTGCAAAGACTGAAGCTGATGATCAATGGACTTTCCTGCAGGACAGTCATCCCAAAGTACACATTCAAATCTACTACTGCTTGGTTCAGAGATCAGTCATAGAATGTACTTGAGTGACCTGTTCAGTCTCCAGGCTTAATTCTCATTGCAAATATCTGGTTGAATTTGAAGAAAGCAGTGGCAATGTGAAAACCAAAGATTATCAGTGATCTGGAATCTTTTTCATGCGAGGAATGGGTCAAGACTGTAGTAGAGAGGTGACAGAAGCTTCTAATCACTTACAGACAGCGTTTATTGGTGATTTTAAAGAATAAAAGATTCTGCACAAATTGAATAATTTAAAGAATAAAAGATTCTGCACAGATTGAATAATTTTGAACATGAATGTTTAGAGCCAGTTTGAATTTTATCATGATTCATCAATGTCCCATTCTCAGAATCACTCAAAAGTGTATTAACAAACTTTCTGTAATACTTTACTGATGCATTTGTTGAATTGATTTCATAAAATGTTGTTCACCGCAGCAAACTGTCTTGCAGGTCAAGGGGGTTGAATAATTTTGATCGCAACTGTACATAGATAGATATATAGATAGGTAGACAGACAGATAGATAGATAGATATAAACCATAAGCGAACAAAACACACTCACTTCCCTACAGCACAAACTTTCCAACACAGTTTCCATGGGACGGCCCCGCCCACACAAGCTCCTGCCAAACACAGCGACAGACATGCGGCAACGTTTCCAAAAACATTTTCACCGGAGGAAGAGATAAATGCTTGGAAACGCCCATATAGCTAGCATGATGCCTTTTATTTCTAGATGTACAGCTGCGGGCCATCATACATGTTGGTTCTTGCCACCTCTTCCTCATACCAATATTTATCGCAATGTTACATTGTCCTAAAACCGTTTTTCAGCATGTACCACTTGCATAAACACTGCATCCTTAGGCAGTATTATCCGTAGCGGCTGTCATTGTTATTTTGCGAGCTGTGTGTCGGGACTCGGAGAACATCGATCTAGTACGAGTTCACGGATGGAAAGTCACGGGTGTAATGATATAACCTTCGTAATCATCGGGAAGAAGGAGGCGGGAACCGGCGCACAATCAAAACACTTTAATAATTCAAAAATAAATACAAAACGGCGCACCAGCCCCTCACGGACGACTGGTGCGCATAAATAAAAAGCAAACACATAAAATAATGTCCCAGGCCTGGTCCTCTCTCGTCCTTCACGGTCGTTGCTCCAGTTTTATATCCTTCCATCTCCTAAGTGGGACTCGATACTGGCGGTGGGGCGCAGGTGCAGCTCATCTTCAATCACTACACCTGGCCTCACTCCTCGTTCCCACGCCTCTCGGCCCCGCCCCACTCGCCACATACCCCCATCGCCCCTCGCAGGCCGGGGAGTAGTCCCGAGACTGCGCTCTACCCCCCCCCTCCCTTCGGGGGGGGGCTGCTCACGGGGACCTGCGGGTCCTGGGGGTAGGACAGACGAGGCGAGAGAAAAGGAGATGGAAGGAGGAGCGACAAGGACGAGAGAGGGGAGAGAAAAAAAAAATAAATTCCGGTTCCCAGACGCACTGCTGCTCGGCCCTCCACCAGCTGGGTGATCTCCTCCGCGGTGCCTGGCGGTGGCACTGGACGGCGGCACTGGACGGCCCTCAGCGAACGGCACGACACTCCTCCGCCGCCCGATGGATGGCGACGGCTCCTCCGATTTTGGGCAGCGGCAGGAGTCCCCCGTTCCCTGCCCCTCCGGATTCCATCACGGAGGCAGCAGGCTCCGGCCCCCTGGCGAACGGCGACGACTCCTCCGCTCCCTCACGGATGGCAGCCGCCCCTCCATATCGTGGGCGGCCGGCAGCGAGCTTGCCCGTCCCCGGCAACTCGCTCCAGCCCACCGCCTCGAGCGTCCATGCCGGCACATACTTCGCCTGCTCGAGGGCACCGCGGATTCACCACAACGGCGAGGGATCTTCAGCAGCGCGTCCCTCCTTCTCCTGGGCTTCGGCACCACTGTAATGATATAATCTCCATACTCATCAGGAAGAAGGAGACGGGAACCGGCGCACCAGCCCCTCACGGACGACTGGTGCGCATAAATAAAAAGCAAACACATAAAATAATGTCCCAGGCCTGGTCCTCTCTCATCCTTCACGGTCGTCGCTCCAGTTTTATATCCTTCCATCTCCTACGTGGGACTCGATACTGGCGGTGGGGCGCAGGTGCAGCTCATCTTCAATCACTACACCTGGCCTCACTCCTCGTTCCCATGCCTCTCGGCCCCGCCCCACTCGCCACAACGGGTTTGACTGCTGTTCCAGTGCACTTTAATGGGTTTAAGGTTGGAAAAACAAGGGTTACGGGTTGCCTGGAACACGACATCATACTAGGCTGAGGCTACCTTTCCTCCACTTCTCCCTAATGTGACGTCATCACTGAGTTGCATAAAAAAAAAGTTTAATACCAAAAACGTAAAAAGAAAATTTGGTCTTTTAAGACCATTTTTGAGACATTTTAAAAATGATATACATTTCTTGAGTGATTTACGTACCCATTAATCGACAGTGGTGGTTAACCAGCAACATGGCCTTTAAAAGGTGCTACTATGGTTGATTATACGCTGTTGTCCTTTAATGAAACATTAATTGTAATAAGCTACTGGTCTACTATACTCTTTGCTACTACTGAAATAGAATTTACAAGGTTTCGCTGATAGTTTGAGAATCCAATGGCATTATGAAGTTTTACTGACTATTGCTATTGCTATTTGATATTTCTTAATGCTTGTCATTGATTAAATATTTGTAAAACCCTCTGATTTAAAAGAGTAATAACAAAATAAAATAGAGAATTAGAGATATGAAGTTTGGCTAATTTATCATGACACACCAGTTGAGGCTAAGTTATGGCAACTGCCATACTCTGCCATATGGAAAATCTCTGTTCTAAGGGACACAGGAGCAACCCAGTCATTCATTCTAGCTGATGCATTGCCATTCACACCAGAAACATACTCTGGTACAGGGCTCTAGAGTGCGAACTAATTTGGCCTTATTTCTCAATGGTGTAACTAAAAAACAGAGGTCACACCAGCCATTCAAGAGGGGGAAAAGTGCCCCTGAGAACACACTGGGCTATAAAATACCTCGAGACATAGTACAATTGCAGAAAAATGACAATGTAGTTGGTCCCCTGTACAAGTGGGTGGAGGAGAGATCAGTGGCAGGCCAGCCAGAGGTGGAAGGAAATCTTTTGCCTCTGCAATGGGGTCTTTTTCGTAAACGGCACCTGAGCCGCAGTTGGTGGTTTCCAGGGTGGGCAGAGAATTAGTCCTTTCTTTGGGTCATTCTGTACCCTGGTCAGGCCATTTAGGTAGACTTAAGACTGTAACAGACTGTTACGCTATTAAGCGCGATTTGAATAGTTTGGAGGTTGGAGGTTTAGCACAGGGCTAACAACTCTGTCTTGTAAAAACAAGCACGTTACGGAAACAGCAACAGAAGGAATCGACGCTACTGGGCGTGATGGACTTCCAGGGCTATCGTCAGATGCTTGGATGAACGCCATTGGTGAAAGCCGAAAGGAAGCCAGTGACAGGAAGGTGGAAATTCTGAATGCCAAACTTAAGACTAGGATAGGATTTTGGAATGTAAGAACAATGTACGATACAGGCAAATTAGCACAAGTGATATCAGAGATGAGAAGATACAACATAGATATACTTGGAGTAAGTGAAAGTAGATGGACAGGATCAGGGAGACTCACAACAAGCACAGGGGAAACAGTGCTGTACTCAGGAAGAGATGACCACCAACATAGGGAAGGAGTAGCCATCATTCTAAAGAAAGAAGTAGAAAAGAGCTTGATAGAGTGGAAACCTGTCAACAGTAGGCTCATGAAGATAAGGGTAAGGGGGAAGCAAATTAACACAACTATCATCCAGTGCTATGCTCCAAGAAATGACAGCGATGACACTAGGAAGGATGAATTCTACGAACAACTGCAGGTTGTACTGGAAACTACACCCAGACATGACATGAGGATAGTGATGGGGGACCTAAACGCCAAAATGGGAAACAACAACACAGAACACGACAGGGCGATGGGAAGGGAAGGCTGTGGTGTCATGAATGAGAATGGGGAGAGGTTAGCAGAGTTTTGCACCATGCATGACCTCGTCATTGGGGGAACCTTGTTCCAACACAAGGTCATTCACAAACTAACATGGCACTCTCCAAACGGAAAGGATCAAAATCAAATAGATCATCTCATAATAAATGGCACATGGAGACGCTCTTTACTTGATGTTAAGGTCAAACGAGGAGCAGACGTTGGTAGTGATCACCACCTAGTCACAGCTGTGCTGAGAATAAAGCTTAAGAAAACAGGAAGCAGAAAAATAGCCAGAAAGCAATTTGATGTCGGAAAGCTAAATGACACAAAGGTCAGAGGTTATTTTGTGCTACAACTAAAGAACAGATTTCAAGCATTAGCAGATATGTTGGATCATACAGAGCCAAAATCAGATGATATCAACACTATGTGGGAACAGACCAAAACAACCTATGTGAAGACCAGTGAAGCCTGTCTTGGATACAAGCACAAGGAAAAGAAGGAATGGTTAAGTGATGACACATGGCAAACTGTAGAAAATAGAAGGGCCTTAAAGAAGAAAGTAAATGAGGCAAAGTCTGAACGGCTTAAAGAAAAATACAGGAAACAATACCAAGAAACAAACAAAGTAGTGCGAAGGAAAGCTAGAGCAGACAAGCGGGCATATCTAGAAAATCTTGCAAGTCAAGCAGAAGAGGCAGCTAGGAAAGGGGAGCAAGGAAAAGTCTACAAGATCACTAAAATAGTGAGTGGCAAACACAGACGAACAACTGAAGCACCAATAGTAGACAAAAAGGGTCAGCTATTGACAACTGAGTCACAACAAGAAGCCCGATGGGCAGAGCACTTTCAGGAAGTTCTAAACAGACCACCACCCACAACAGAACCAAATATCCAGCATGCAGATAATGACCTGGACATTAGCATTGAACCACCAACAAAGGAAGAAATTGTCTCAGCCATTAAATCCCAAAAAAATGGAAAAGCCCCTGGCCAAGATAACCTGAATGCAGAGCTTTTTAAAGCAGACCCAGATCTCGCCTCCAAAATACTTCAACCACTTTTCAAAACCATCTGGGAGGGAAAAGAAATACCTGATGACTGGTCAGAAGGAATTATCATAAAGATACCAAAGAAGGGCAACTTGAGAGATTGTAATAAATGGCGCGGAATTACACTCCTATCGATACCAAGCAAAATCAAGGCAAAAATCATTGAGCAGCGTCTTACAGAGGCAGTGGATAAGAAACTCAGGAATGAACAGGCAGGATTCCGTAAGGGGAGGGGCTGTATTGATCAAATATTTGCACTTCGTAACTGTCACGGACAGAAGAGAGAGACAACAGGTGATTCAGGTAAGTAGAGGTTTAATAGGATATAGGCAGGAATTACGTGATCGGGAACGGAGAACAGATGGTGGCAGGCAAGCTGGGTGATCAGACGGAGGATATTCAGATGATACTAGCGAGGTTTAGGTAGTAGAGTCGTTGTTTCTCTGACGAGACCAGACAGAGAGTGACAGGAGCTGAGGGCTTATGAAGAGGTAGTGGTGATCAGGTGCAGGTGCGGTGACTTCAATAATCAGGGGATAATGAGCGGATGGGAGGAGTCAGGTGATCGGACTCTGATGGTGTGGCAGGTGTTACTGGTGGTTCCGTGACAGTAACATCATAGAACAATGCACAGAATGGCAGAGGCAATTATACATCAATTTTATCGACTTTGAAAAGGCATTCGATAGTATACACCGAGAAGGCCTCTGGAACATCTTAAGGTTGTATGGAATTCCACAACACATAGTGGACCTCATCAAGACCTTCTATGCCAACTTTAAATGCCGAGTGGGAAGCAGTAGCCTGGTGTTCCAGGTAAAGACAGGAGTCAGACAAGGATGTGTGATGTCAGCATTGCTCTTTAACATCGTTATCGACTGGGTGATGCGCCGCACAACAGAAGACCAAACAAGAGGTATACGATGGACCCTCTTCTCAGCATTGGAAGACCTTGATTTTGCTGATGATCTGGCTCTTGTCTCACACACTCACCAACACATGCAAGAGAAAACATCACGTCTCAGCTACTTTGCACAGCAAGTTGGCCTGAAAATAAACCAGAAAAAATCTGAAGTGATGGCGCTAAACATCTCAGATCCATTACCAATACATGTAAATGGAGAAGCTCTATTAACAACAAATGAGTTCACCTATCTTGGGAGTATTGTAAGATATGATGGGGGTGCACATAATGACATTAAAAATAGAATAAACAAAGCCAGAAATGCATTCAGAATGCTAAACAACATCTGGAAGTCTCAGCAATACAGAAACAAGACAAAACTCAAATTATATCAGAGCTGCGTTCTATCCACTCTTCTGTATGGCGCAGAAAGCTGGAGAATGACAGAAAATGACATACGTCAACTGTCAGTCTTCCACACAAGGAGTCTGAGAAGAATCTGTCGGATTTTTTGGCCAAGCAAGATATCAAACAAGGATCTGTTAACAAGATGTCAACAAGACAGCATGGCAAACATCATAACAAAGCGGCGCTGGAACTGGATTGGACATGTTTTGAGAAGAGAACACGACAGCATCCCAAGAGTAGCCCTTCATTGGACACCCGAAGGCAGAAGAAAGAGAGGACGACCCAAGATCACCTGGCGTCGCACAGTAGAGGAAGAAATTAAATCTATGAACCTGACATGGGGAGATATCCAGAAAAAAGCCCAGAATCGACCAGAGTGGAGAACCTTCGTTGCTGCCCTACATGCCAGAGGCATAATGGGCAGTAAGTAAGTAGGTAAGAATAGTTTGAGCTGCTTAATTGCGGTTATGCTCCCGTTATTTCTTCTTTCTCCTCTAGGTAAATGATGTCCAGGTGTTTGCTGTTAGTGGGTGGGGCAACCTACTTTAAAGATGCCTTGTTTGATGTACAGCGAGGGGGGCTCTCCTTTCATTCTGATCTGCTCCCGCTGGCAGATGGAGCGCAGCTCCGTGGTGTCTCGCTGGGCTCGCACGGCTTAGCTTATGATCTTTGTGGAGGTTTTTTTTTGTGTTGAGCTAATATTTCCGTTTCCACAAGCACGTGTTCCGGTATGGGATTGATGTTTGTGTTTATAGTTGATTTTTAGAGCGGTGGTGGTGTAGATTCTGGTGATTGGTGTTTTCATGTTATTTAGTTTAGATTAGTTAGTGCAGCGATTAGAGGACCTGGAAGACTCACGGTAAACTTTGTATTTTGTTTTTGGTCGGGAGGTAGGTAAGTTTTATCTTGTGTTGTAGTTATGTGAGATCAGGATTTTCTTTCTGTTTGTTTTGTTATTTTTACCACCACGCTCTGTTTATGTAAAAATTATTATTGCATTAAACTAAATTATTTTTGCAATGTCACTGCGTCTATGGTTTTTGTATGTTATGTTGTACCAGTTGTTACCATGGTCACGTAACACAGACTGTAAAACTTGTCTACAGTCTCAACAGACTTCTCTACGGGTCCCTATTAGGGCTCCTCTTAAGCCTCTTCACATTATTGGGATACCTTTTGAGCAGCTAGGTATGAATATTGTTGGGCCTTTAGAGAAAACTAAAGCAGGAAACGGTTATATGTTGGACATCACAGACTATGCCACATGATATCCAGAAGTTTATCCCCTCAAATCCATTAAGTCTCGAGCAGTAGCTTCTGCCCTCATACAACTGTTTTCTAGAAGTAGGTTTTCCTAAAAGTATAGTAAAAGATCAAGGATCTAACTTAATGTCAGAATTATTAAAACAGGTGTATAAGTTGTTGGGTATAAAGGGAGTAAGGACCACCCCTTATCACTCACAAACTAATGGGTTAACAGAAAACTTCAATCAAACTCTGAAACAAATGCTTCGTAAGTTTGTTGTGGATAAGAGTGATGATTGGGATCAGGAGCTCCCATATCTGCTTTTTGCCTACAGGGAAGTTCCTCAGGCCTCGACTGGATTTTCCCCATTTGAGTTACTATAGAGATGGGAAGTGCGGGGAGTGCTGGTACTGCTGAAGGACATGTGGAATGGAGGACAAGACTGTGTAAGTCTCACTCTGATTGTTGACTTTGTGGTTCAGATGCATGAGAAGCTGGAAGCCATGGGTACATTGGCTCAGGAACATATGGCCGAAGTATAAAAATTGCAAAAGACCTGGTATGACCAGAAAGCCAGGACAAGAAACTTTGAGTCAGATACTCAGGTATTGGTGATGTTGCCCACTGAATCGAGTAAATTTTCTGCCAAATGGCAGGGTTCTTTTGAAGTACTGAGGAAGCTGTGGCTGGTTACATATGAAGTTGCCACTCTGGGTCAGAAATGTTCGAAATAGAATTTGCATGTTAAAAGTGTGCTCAAAGTGTGGTTTTCTATATCAAAGGATGCAGGGGGGCATTTATGATTCGGAAGGTAGAGGATGAGGAAGAGGTAGAGGCCCAGTATCTACCAGTTTCAGCTACTTCTAGTCACTGAGTCACCTGTCTCAAAGTCAACAGTTTGAAATTCAGAGGTTGTTTAGAGTTTTTCAGAGGAGACCAGGACATACAAACTTACAGTAGTTGAGCATGACATTGTGCTCAGAGAAGGAACTTGCCCAAAACGTATGAGCTATAGAATACCTGAGTGGCTCCTAGAAGCTTTGCATGTGGAGCTAGATGAAATGTTAGAAATGAAGATTGTGGAACTATCAAAAAGTGAATGGTGCAGCACAGTTGTTTTGGTGCCTAAAAAGGATGGCAGCCTACTGTTTTGCATTGACTTCAGATATCTTAACTCTGTGTCAAAATTTGAATCTATCTGGCTCCTAGAATCGAGGAAGTCATTGACCGTTTGGGTAAAGCCAATTATTTAACCACAATTGATTTAGCTAAAGGTTATTGGCAGGTCCTGTTGAGAGTAAGGTCCCGGGAGCTGACAGCATTCCGGACCCCTTGGGGCCTTTATCATTTCTGTAAGATGCCCTTTGGCCTTCATGGAGCTGCTGCAACTTTCCAACTGCTCATCGATCAGATACTTTCAAAATTGACTTTACAGCTGCATATTTAGATGACAATGTCATTCACAATTCGACTTGGGAAGAGCACCTGCAACATCTGAATGTTGTTGTTAACCACATTAGATCAGCTATGTGCCATGGCAAAGGCAGAAACTGAGTACTTGGGGTATGGTATTTGGCCATGGAGTTATTAAACATCAAGTTCAAAGCATCTAGGCAATAAACAATAAAGAATTGCCCCATACCTCAGACAAAGTCTCAGGTAAGATCCTTTCTGGGAATGGCAAACTGATACAGGAGGTTTGTACCCAACTTTTCTGTGAGAGCAGCTGTCCTTACAGATCTAACGTGGAAAAACTGTCCGAACCAGATTCGGTGGACTGAGGAGGTGGAGCAGGCTTTTCAGGATCTTAAGAATGCTCTACATTCATTTACAATCGATCTGATTATCTGGGGGAAACAAACGGACTAAAGGGAATTAAAACTTTTTAACATATAAAAAAACAAGAATTCAATTCAAGTTTTATTTGTATAGCGCTTTTTACAATACAAATCGTTACAAAGCAACTTTACAGGAAATTATGTTTCTACAATATTTAGTAGTAGCTAGTAGTTTGTGCACGTTTGACATGATTTTAGAAAAAATTAAAAAAAAAAAAAATAATACAAGACGTAGTCAGCTAGACGATGAACTATCAATATTAGTAATTAATAGTTTTATATGATGCAGTCACACATTTAGCAATAATTGTTAGTTCTGTTTGTTGATTCAAGGTTAGCATCATCTGGGGTCCTCTGAGGGTCAGCATCATCTCTTCTCAGGTGTTCTGGATCCAGACTGGAGCTTGTGTAAATCCTAGTTACCACGGGATATAAATCCCATGGCAAAACATAAAAACAAAATAGAGACATCATTAGCATAGCTGCTGATCCAACAAAGTAAAATTAGTTTAACCCAAGCTAATGAATAAAAATGCACATTTGATCAGATGCAACTACACTCACAATTTAAAAGATACATTATTCGTATGCTTGGCGAAAGAGATGTGTTTTTAATCTAGATTTAAACCGAGAGAGTGTGTCTGAACCCCGAACATTATCAGGAAGGCTATTCCAGAGTTTGGGAGCCAAATGTGAGAAAGCTCTACCTCCTTTAGTGGACTTTGCTATCCTAGGAACTACCAAAAGTCCAGTGTTTTGTGACCTTAGGGTGCGTGATGGGTTGTAGCGTGGTAGAAGGCTAGTTAGGTACGCAGGAGCTAAACCATTTAGGGCCTTATAGGTAAGTAATGATAATTTGTAACTGATACAGAACTTAATAGGTAGCCAGTGCAGAGACTGTAAAATTGGGGTAATATGATCATATTTTCTTGACCTCGTAATGACTCTAGCTGCTGCATTTTGGACTACCTGTAGCTTGTTTATTGACGAAGCAGGGCAACCACCTAGAAGTGCATTACAATAGTCCAGTCTAGAGGTCATGAATGCATGAACTAGCTTTTCTGCATCAGAAACAGATAACATGTTTCGTAGCTTGGCAATCTTTCTAAGATGGAAGAATGCAGCTTTTGTAACATTGGAAATATGATTTTCAAAAGACAAATTGCTGTCTAATATAACACCCAGATTTCTGACTGTAGAGGAAGTAACAGTACATCCGTCTAGTTGCGGATTGTAATCTACAAGATTCTGTGTAGTGTTTTTTGGTTTAATAATTAATATCTCTGTCTTTTCCGAATTTAATTGGAGAAAATGATTTGTCATCCAATCTTTTACATTTTTAACACACTCTGTTAGCTTAGATAATTGGGAAGTTTCATCTGGTCTCGTTGAGATATATAGCTGAGTATCATCAGCATAACAGTGGAAGCTAATTCCGTATTTTCTAATAATATTCCCAAGGGGCAACATGTATATTGAAAATAGAAGGGGACATAGGACGGATCCATGTGGCACTCCATATTTTACTAATGATAAATGAGATGACACCCCATTCAAGTAAACAAAATGGTAGCGATCGGACAGGTAGGATCTAAACCATCTTAGAGCCTGCCCTTAAATACCTGTATAGTTTTGTAATCAATCTATGAGTATGTCATGATCTATGGTGTCGAACGCAGCACTAAGATCAAGTAAGACTAGAAATGAGATGCAGCCTTGGTCTGACGCAAGGAGCAGGTCATTTGTAATTTTAACAAGTGCAGTTTCTGTGCTATGGAGGGGCCTAAAACCTGACTGAAATTCTTCATACAGATCATTTTTATTCAGGAAGGTGCTCAATTGAGCAGACACAACTTTTTCTAAAATTTTTAGACATAAATGAAAGATTTGAAATAGGCTTATAATGTGCCAGTACACTAGGATCTAGTTTTGATTTGTTAATAAGAGGCTTGATAACAGCCAGCTTGAATGGTTTTGGGACGTGACCTAAAGATAACGACGAGTTAATGATATTGAGAAGTGGTTCTTCGGCTACAGGTAACAGCTCTTTCAGTAATTTAGTGGGTACAGGATCTAATAAACATGTTGTTGGTTTAGATACAGTGATAAGTTTATTTAGCTCTTGTTGTCCTATATTTGTAAAGCACTGCAGTTTATCTTTGGGTGCGATGGATGAAACTGAAGTGTTAGACGCTGTAGAATCTACATTCGCTATTGTATTTCTAATGTTATCTATTTTATCAGTGAAGAAATTCATAAAGTCATTACTATTTAACGGTGGTGGAATATTTGAATCAGGTGGCGTCTGGTAATTTGTTAATTTAGCCACTGTGCTAAATAAAAACCTTGAATTGTTTTGGTTATTTTCAATGAGTTTGTGTATATGCTCTGCCCTAGCAGTTTTTAGAGCCTGTCTATAGCTGGACATACTGTTTTTCCATGCAATTCTAAAAACTTATTTTTTCTCCATTTGCGTTCAAGACTACGAGTTACTTTCTTGAGAGAGTGAGTATTACTGTTATACCATGGTACAGTACGTTTTTCTATTTGATGGGGGCAACAGCTTCTAATGTATTAGAGAAAATAGTGCCCATGTTGTCAGTAATTTCGTCTAATTCATGTGTATTTTTGGGTACAAATAGCAGTTGAGATAGATCAGGCAGGTTATTTGTGAATCTTTCTTTGGTGGCTGGAACAATAGTTCTGCCCAGATGGTATCGCTGAGACATATAGTTAATATCAGTTAAACGCAGCATGCACGATACAAGGAAATGGTCTGTAATATCATCACTTTGAAGTACAATATCTATAGCAGTAAGATCGATTCCATGCGATATAATTAAATCTAGTGTATGATTAAAACGATGAGTGGGCCCTGTGAAATTTTGCTTGACTCCAAAAGAGTTTATTAGGTCAGTAAACGCAAGTCCTAATGCATCATTTGCATTATCAACGTGAATATTAAAATCTCCCATGATTAGCGCCTTATCAACTGTAACTAGAAGGTCTGAGAGGAAATCTGCAAATTCTTATAGGAATTCTGTATACGGCCCTGGTGGTCTATACACAGTAGCCAGAGCAAGAGATACATTAGATTTCTTTTGCATGTCTGACAGTGTAACATTTAGCAGAAGTATTTCAAAAGAGTTAAACCTGTATCCTGTTTTCTGGGTAAGATTGAGAATATCACTATATATTGTTGCAACACCTCCGCCACGACCAGTCTGACGGGGCTCGTGCTTATAGCAGTAGATTGGTGGAGTAGACTCATTTAGACCAAAATAATCATTTGGTTTTATTAATGTATCAGACACATTACTTAATGTTATGACAGTTATATACATCATACGATTATATTAACAGTTACTTACCCTTCATAATCAGGCAGACTGCCACTGATATCCCGCTTAGTCTCTGACTGGACCGTTAAAATTTGATCAGGAGTGAAGCGGGAAGCATATTTATAACTAAAAATAACCCAACAAATTTTAAGATAACCGAACACTTTGACCCAATATGTGTAACCCAACGGTTGGGTTAAAAAAACAACCCAACCTTTTTTGCTGGGCACCAACTGCGAAATGCTGCTTCAATAGATCTTTCAGTTGATGGTGCTACCCTAGAACACAGTAAACTAAAAAATCTTGGTGTTATCTTTGACGCCACTCTGTCTTTCGAGCCTTTCGTCCAGAACAGGGTTAAGACTGTATTTTTCCATCTTAGAAATATTGCACGTATTCGGCCAATGTTGTCCTTGTCTGTAGCTGAAAAATATATTAATTATTTAGTTTTCACAAGAATTGACTATTGCAATGCTCTCCTGATTAGAGTGTCCAATTCCTATCGGAACAAATTGCAATACTTACAGAATTCAGTGGCTAGAGTTTTAACTGGGGCTAGGGCTGGCGACCATATAACTCATGTTTTGAGGACATTGCACTGACTGCCTGTTAGACAACGTTTACAATTTTAATGCTTACTTATAAGGCTCTGCATGGACTCACTCCACAGTATTTGGCAGATCTTTTAACATCCTACACGCCATCTCACAATTTACACTCTTCTCAGCACGGTCTCTTAGCTGTCCCCAAAACAAGGTTACGATCCAGGGGTGACAGGGCCTTTTCTTCATATGCCCCAAAATTGTGGAACTCTCTCTCAACTGAAATTAGGGTTGTTAATTCTTTAGCTGTTTTTAAAGCATTGCTAAAACATTCTTTTTACGGAAGCTTTTATTTGATTGTTTTGTAATTTTTTGTTGCTTTGTGCTATATCTTGTATTTTATTGTTGTGTTTTTCCTTTATGTAGTTTTCTTGGAAAGCACCTTGAGAAAGCAATTTTAAAGGCGCTGTACAAAATAAATATTATTATTATTATTAACTGTGGAACACACTACACTATTTATATACACACTTATTTATCTAACACACATACTTAGTGTACACTTAAATGTTGCACATAATATACCTTTACATACATAACTGCTTTTTGTAATACCTGCCATGCAACTGTCAATTTGTATATTGTCATTCCTTTCTTACTTATCTGTGTGTGTGTATGTATGTATATATATATATATATATATATATATATATATATATATATATATATATATATATATATATAGTCACGGGGTGAAGAATCACTAGACAAGGGGTGCGTGAATTAAATGCCCCAGAGGGTGGATTTATTGAGAAGTGTGGGGTGCCTGGTGAAGTGTGCTGATCCGCTTTCTGGTGGCTGGTGCTTCCCGTGTGCTCTCCGTGCTCTACGGTGCCAATCAAGGTGAAAGTGGGTGTCCTGACGTGCTCCAAAGTGTGTGGGCTGTCGGTCACTCGCTGCTTTCTGCGAAGAAATGAGAGAGGGATTAGACCAGCATTACATTCGGTTCGAGACCGTCCTCTGAGTGCAGCATGTCCTCCTTTTGAGTGTGCTGGCTGATGGGGAGCAGCTGTGACCGATCAGCCGGTGACGAGGATGTGCAGGTGTTTTGCTTTGGTTTCCAGGGCGACGCTGATTCCTCTGGTAGTGCTCGTCACAATATATATATATATATATATATATATATATATATATATATATATATATATATATATATATATATATATAAATTGAAATACTGCAAATTTTACAGTAATGCTAATGAGTTAATCATGAATCATTTTATAACATATGTTAATGAAATCTTTTTAGAAATGCAAAATAATGGTTAAGCTTCACTGAATGCATCTAGTATTTAAGTGCTTCAATGGTTATTCCTATTTTAAATTTACAGCCCGGTCAATTGACTTCATTTTTATCGGAGGGAGGAGGCAAGATGGCGGACTGAGTAGTCTATTTTTTATCAGCACCATAAATAGTCTAGATGGAAATAGGGGTCCACGCGCAAAGATTATTTAAAAGTGATTAAAAGTATTCCTTTACCATTCCTTAATATGCTAAAGGGGATTTTAACATATTCGACTGTCATTCCCAAGATTTTGGATCTTAAATTCAAATTTTACAGATGAGAAATGTATTAATAAGAAATTGTCTTATGAAGGAAAGCTATCCTGGTCCATTAAGAAGGAATTATATTTTTCAACATCCAAATAGGATTTCAGTTAATGAATTTAGGTGCAAATATTTATGCAAATATAAAGAAGTACACTTTAAAATTTTGTACGATATTTATCCTGCTAAGGAATTTCTCAGATTAAGATTTAATATCGATTGTAATATGTGTCAATTTTGTAATAAGGATGTAGAAATTGTTGAACACTTATTTCTCAATTGTTGTCTGGTTAATCCGTTTTGGACTGAATTATGTGATTGGATTAAACAAAGAATTTCTATTTTTCCATGGATTACTTGGGACATGTTGAAATTTGGAGTTTATTTGGTGGATAAAAATGTAGACTTTGTGGTAAATTGAAAAGAGGCTTTTTTTTTGTATTCTCTGTTATTCTGTTTTGGTGCTTCACTTAACAGGCAATACAAAGTGCACTCAATCCAAAAAAAAAAAAAAAAAACCCTACATTGTTTTAACATGAAACACCTCTAAAAACCTGCACTAGGGAAGTTTGATACTACATTTTCAGCCTTTTTTGTTTATTTGAGCATGTGCCATTGATATTGTGTGTGTGTGTGTTAGTGTAAGCAAAAATGTGGTTGAAACATGTTTTTCATGAGGTGTCTTGTTCATTTGACAGAGACTCAGCGAGTGCAGATAAACTGGCCGCCCATCAAAAGTCAACACCAAATTGCCAACACAAGTCTCCAGTCCTCTTGTCACAATTTCCCCTGAAAGATGGGCTGACTGACACGGCCAGACTCGCCAGTAAATTTGAAGAAGGGCAGGGCGTCCTGGCCCGATGGTCAGATGTCCTCTTTTACCTGGGAACTATCTCCAAGGTTTGTAAGAGATAATGTACAATCAGATGATAATTATATCAAAATATAAAACACAGATGTTTTGAGTGTTAATATGAAAAGAAATGGACAGTATACTTTAAATTAAAAGGATCACAGCTATGTTGTAAATCAGCTGCCTGGTGATAGAACTTTAGTGAATAGAACTAAAACTTGATAACCATGTATGAATGCATATTTGTCATTTTGGGTTTCTGTAAAAAAAAAAAAAAAAAAAAGTAATAGATCATATTATTTATTATTAAAAGATAATACAACCTTAATACCACCTTTTCCTTAATGCATAACTTAAATGCCACAGGTATATTCTCCATCTGTAAATGTAAAAAAACAAACAAACAATGGAATTATTTCCATTTTGGTGTCAGAAGTGCATGAGTTTCTGCTTTAGCGAATCTCCACTAATCTCCTTTATTTATGACTTTATTTATGAGCGCCTTTGTGCGCAGTCACGCCAAATATACAGACCTCAATGAAATAGGAGCGCAATAGCTTTGACTAAAGTATACATTTTGCTGAAATATTTGTAGTTGTAGATTTTTAAACCTACAAGTAAGTGTATTTGTACGATAGGACTAACTGTAAAGTGTAATGGGTTAATTAAAATAGCATTTTTAATCCGTTGGTCTGTGATTTTTATTATTTTCATTTTTAGTTTAGTAACTTTAACTAATGCTTTAAAAATGTAGAGAATTTCTATTTTTCCAGCGATTACTTGGGACATGTTGAAATTTGGAGTTCATTTGTTGGATAAAAATTTAGACTTTGTGGTAAATGGTTTACTTATATTAAAATACTTTATTCACAAATGTAAAGTTCTGAAAACAGCACCCCAATTTTATGTTTTTATAAAAGAGCTTGACATGTATATAAAGGTCCTGAAAATTATGAGATGTGATAAGGCAAAGAAATTATATGATTTGTTTAATAAATGTGATTTTGTTTAATCCCCTACATTGTTGATGGTTGCATGAATATATATATATATATATATATATATATATATATATATATATAGTACAGACCAGAGGCGGCTACTGGTCTGTCAGAGAGGGGAAGCTCATTTTCGGCCTACATCATAAAATTGTCTATTTATTTAAAAGTAAATTCTGCCCTACGTTCCTTTTCAAGAAAATGGTCTGTGACCCTGTCGTACCAACTAGGAGTCTTTTCAAGTGATTTGACCAGTGTCCTCTCAATGGCCATTGTGTTTCGGGTGTAGGACTTGAGTCGCTTTAAACAGGAGAAGCTCCTTTCTACACCTGCAGATGTAGCTCCAATTGTTGCCACTAATGAGAACAGTTTGTAAAGCTGAGGCATTGCACTGTCCAACTCCATGTCTTTAAGGAACACCAAGGGTAACACTTTAGAATAAGGTTCCATTAGTTAATGTATTAATTAACATGAACAAACAATGAATAATACATTTATTACTGTATTTATTCATCTTTGTTAATGTTAGTTAATGAAAATACAGTTATTCATTGTTAGTTCATGGTCATTCACAGTGCATTAACTAATGTTAACAAGCACAACTTTTGATTTAAATAATGCATTAGTAAATGTTGAAATTAACATGAACTAAGACTTATAAATGCTGTAGAAGGATTGTTCTTGCTTAGTTCATGTTAACTAAAGTAGTTAACTAACATTAACTAATGGAACCTTATTCTAAAGTGTTACCACACCAAGTAATCACACAGCTTTCCCCTGTTACCCTGCAAGTCCTGATCTGAATACAGGACTTGAAGTTCTGACCTCAGTCTTCCTGAATCAAAGTGATGGCCATAACTTTTCAGGACATTTTGGAAGGCCTCCTCTGGAAATACCTGTCTCATGTCATCAAATTTCCCTGGATTGACTAATTCTAAGAAGAGCATGCTTTCCAAATTGGAAAAACGTTGAGGAATCTGCTCCAAGATGTTATCAAGGATGGCCATGTACAGATTTCTGTATCGCACTTGGGGATCCTGCAATTGGGTCAGACGGCGCTTTCTCATGGGCTCATCTCGTGGGTCTGATGTGAGATCTGCTGTTTTGGCATAAATGGCTTGGAAAGCCCCCTCTGACCTCTTCTCTTTGACAAATGCAAGAAGAGATTCAATTCTGTTCTTGCAGTAAAGAACATCCATCGCCCTCTGCTGGACAATATCAAAGACCACATCAGTCTCAGAGAAGATTTGTTCATATGTGTACAACATGAACACAAACTCAAAATCCTCCAGTTTCCTCACAAAGCCTTTGGCACAATCCAGTGTTTCATCATCCATTGTTGGATCTGCAATGATGTTCTCAAATGTCTGCAGGAGGCCATCATAATTGTTTGCCACAGTGCTCACTATCCGTGATGTGAAATTCCATCGAGTAGGAGCGTTTTTGGGCAACCTTGAACAGCCTGCAGACTCCAGAAAAGATGTCCTCTTTGTGGATTTTGAAAAAAATTTGGCAAATCCAGTGAGTGATGCAAAAAAATTCTGCACTCAGGCAAGCATTTAGCCCCCTGTGACAGCACCAGATTTAGTCGGTGTGCATAGCAGTGCACAAACATTGCACTGGGGGCTATTGCTTTCACTTTGGCCTGCAGACCATTGAGATCTGAAGCCATGACAGCAGCCCCATCATAGGTCTGTGCCACAAGCTTGTCCTTAAAATTGTAGCCCTGCATGTTCTCATTTAATATTTCAAAAACGGACTGGGCATCTCGCCCCCCCGAAACATCAAAAAATCCAATAAAGCCCTCCTGAATTTTACCTGCACTATCCACATAGCGAACAATCAGTTGGGCACGACAGGATATATCAGTTGTTTCATCCACCTGCCATCCAAAAAAGGGAGCATCCTGAATTTCATCTCTGATCTGATCAGAAACGGTGGCTGCAAGAGCAGAGATCAAATCATTTTGAATAGTATGGGACATACCAGAAAACACAGTTGAGGACTCAAATTGTGTGGACAGGACAGAGTCATATTTAGCTAATGTTTCTGTGAACTCCCTGTAATTCCCCTTGTTGGATGATTCACTACTCTCATCATGTCCCCTAAACAGTGTTGGGTATAGTTACTTTGGAAAGTAGTTAGTTAGGTTACAACGTTACCATCAATTAAAAGTAATCAGTTATGATACAGCATTACCTATTCATAAAAGTAACGCGTTAGAGTACTCATGCGTTACCAAAAATTAAAAGCCGTTTGCAGCGGCTCACACACGACACACGACAGACATAGCCCCTGGCCCCTTTAAATGCACCTAGAAGTCGTGACTCCCGACAATGAATAACGTCAGTCATCCGACTAAATTAACACTGCAGAATAACAATAACAGGATAGACAGTCAGCAATCGGCTATTCCACATGGCGTTTTATTTATTTATCACAGAACATATTAATAATTATTAATCAAAATTCGCACCTAACGTTACCCAGCCCGGGTAGCCTAGGCTACTGTATATTATGAGCACCACAAGATAACTCCTGATTTTTCTTTAACTTTAAATAATGCAGTTATCAAAGTACAAGTATGCTTACTTGTAAACACAACCTTAAACAGGCTTGCAGATTTAAATCCATTTAGAAATTATGAACAACCAGCCAGCCAATGATCTAACAGAAATTAACAGCTGCCTGTCAAACAAAAATGATAACAAACCGAATTAAATCCTTCACTGCCACACAGGCAAATGACAAATCGCTTAATAGCCGAACTAATTATTATTAAAGTGTCACTCACAGTCACAAGCCTAAATTCGCTTTAACACAGTCCTCTTACATTTACTCTTCAAAGTAGTGATTAAAACGTAGCGTTAAATTTGAAGTAGAATTTTTGGCGGTCGACAGAAGCAGAGTGTGCATTTTACCGTTATGTTCTTTTCTTTTTCGTTGACAAATTGAAAATAATGTGCGTACTTCCATAAACCAAACGCTGTACTCTCTCTGCTATCTTGCCGGGAGTTCAAAAAAAAAAAAAAAAAAAACACACACACACACACACACACAGGGTCAGGCGCAGGGCACAGACGCATCACAGCCATTGACTTTACGATCACAGAGCTTCGGCTCCGCTGATACTGTACATCCGCAGGTGGCACAGTAGACCTAGGACTACTGTCTGACAAAAAGCAGGCTGCAGTCGGGTTTTTCCTTTCCTTAAAATAACGGATTACTTTTTTTTTTAAAAATAACGAAGTTACTGATTACTTACGCACGAAACTAACGCGTTAAGTTACAAATTTCAGGAAAAAAGTAATTAGAGTACTCTACTTTGTAACGCGTTACCCACAACACTGCCCCTAAATGACAGCTCCTGGAATAATATATATATATATATTATTCCTGTGATGCAAAGCTGCATTTATTCAAAAAAAAAAAAAAAAAAAAAAAAAGAAATTCTAATAATATATATTCTAATAATATATTATTATCACTTTTTATCAATTTAACACATCCTTGCTGAATAAAAGTATTGATTTTATTTAAAAAAGAAGATCATCATATTAGAATGATTTCTAAAGGATCATGTGATAATGATCCTAAAAATTCAGCTTTGCATCACAGAAATAAATGATAATTTAAAGTATAATAAATTTGAAAACAATTATTTTAAATTGTAATAATAAATCACAATATTAAATTTTTTCTGTATTTTTGATCAAATAAATGCAGGCTTGATGAGCAGAAGAAACTTCTTTCAAAAACATTAAAAATAGTAATGTTTCCAAACTTTTGGTCTGTAAACATACTTTTTCTGATTCCAATGAAACAAGTTCTTAAGGCTTTTGAACGGGATGCTTTTATTTGAAGTCACATTGTTTTGAATGAGAAAACTGTTAGCTCTTTCCAGCTATTCTGCTAACAAAAGAGGCTTTTTTTTGTATTCTCTGTTATTCTGTTTTGGTGCTTCATTTATAAGGCAATACAAAGTGCACTCAATCCTAAAAAAGACCCTACACTGTTTTAACGTGAAACACCTCTAAAAACCTGCACTAGGGAAGTTTGATACTACATTTTCAGCCTTTTTTGTTTATTTTAGCATGTGCCATTGATATTTTGTGTGTGTTAGTGTAAGCAAAAGTGTGGTTGAATCATGTTTTTCATGAGGTGTCTTGTTCATTTGACAGAGACTCAGCGAGAGCAGATAAACTGGCCGCCCATCAAAAGTCAACACCAAATTGCCAACACAAGTCTCCAGTCCTCTTGTCACAATTTCCCCTGAAATATGGGCTGACTGACACGGCCAGACTCGCCAGCAAGTTTGAAGAAGGGCAGGACGTCCTGGCCCGATGGTCGGATGGCCTCTTTTACCAGGGAACTATCTCCAAGGTGTGTAAGAGATAATGTACAATCAGATGATAATTATATCAAAATATAAAACACAGATGTGTTGTTTTGAGTGTTAATATGAAAAGAAATGGACAGTATACTTTAAATTAAAAGGATCACAGCTATGTTGTAAATCGCACGTCCTGATTCTGCCGAGTTCGACGCGTCCCTGGGTCAACAAGGGAGGTGCTTAAGCTAAATTTGAGCAACCAATCAGATTACTCACGTCACGTGACATGTACCCAGCCTCAGCTTGCGCGCCACTATTTGAATTGTGTGCTTTGACGTCGCCTTCATTTTACAAAGGTAAGTGCATATTATTTAAAATGTGCCATTTCAAATGTGTCCATCCCTGCTCAGCATAATATATTATTTTTATTAATATATTATTCATAACTGACGCGAACATTCGCTGAACTGCGCATATATTAAGGTCCAAATCGCCAAACCCCGATCCTATCGGACAGGAAGGTGCCCACGATCGTTTTGCCCCGGTCCGGTGTGGCGTTTCCCCCGTGATCGCGTCGTCGGATCTTTTTGTACGATTATTTATATCACTTTTGTCATGTATTCGTTTAGCAGATGCTGATACTAATCCTTCTGTGAAAGAAAGGCTAAAAACTTTTGCGGATGGATTGGGGGTTTGTCGTCCATAAACAACAAGGAAATATATTGTGTTGACCCGGCGACATCATTAACCCGTCCAATATACAGTATGACACACATTTATCAATGACTGTATTTAAATAATAATCATTATTATAATAATACAATATCCAATTTAAAACAATCATTAATCTCTCACTATATTGTAGTAATAATAATACAAATAATAATATCTTGTGTTGACCCAGGGACGTCATATTCTTGTGATGACCCAGGGACGTCATATTCTTGTGTTGACCCAGGGACGTCATATTCTTGTGTTGACCCAGGGACGTCATATTCTTGTGATGACCCAGGGACGTCATATTCTTGTGATGACCCAGGGACGTCATTCTTTATAGCTCATCTAATATGAGACAAACAGTAATTAATCACTTCATTTTATTATTGTTATTAATAATAATAATACAATATCTAATATAAGACCAAGATTAATCTATCAATATACTGCAATAATAATAATAATAATAATAATAATAATAATAATAATAATGAAATATCTTGTGTTGACCCAGGGACGTCATTCTTTATAGCTCATCTAATATAAGACAAACAGTAATTAATCACTTCATTTTAATAATAATACAATATCTAATATAAGACCAAGATTAATCTATCACTATACTGCATAATAATAATAATAATAATGATGAAATATCTTGTGTTGACCCAGGGACTTCATTCTTTATAGCTCATCTAATATAAGACAAACAGTAATTAATCACGTCATTTTATTATTATTATTAAAAATAATAATAATACAATATCTAATATAAGACCAAGATTTATCTATCACTATACTGCATAATAATAATAATATTAATAATAATAATAATAATGAAATATCTTCTGTTGACCCAGGGACTTCATTCTTTATAGCTCATCTAATATAAGACAAACAGTAATTAATCACGTCATTTTATTATTATTATTATTATTATTAATAATACAATAATATAAGACCAAGAGTAATCTATCACTATACTGCAATAATAATAATAATAATAATAATAATGAAATATCTTGTGTTGACACAGGGACTTCATTCTTTATAGCTCATCTAATATAAGACAAACAGTAATTAATCACGTCATTTTATTATTATTAATAATAATAATACAATAATATAAGACCAAGAGTAATCTATCACTATACTGCAATAATAATAATAATAATAATGAAATATCTTGTGTTGACCCAGGGACGTCATTCTTTATAGCTCATCTAATATAAGACAAACAGTAATTAATCACTTTATTGTATTATTATTAATAATAATACAATACCTAATATATGACCAAGAGTAATCTATCACTATACTGCAATAATAATAATATTAATAATAATAATAATAATAATAATAATGATGAAATATCTTGTGTTGACCCAGGGACTTCATTATTTGTAGCTCTATCTATAGATTTTTTTATTTTTTTTACTTGATTCTTGCTTACAAATCTGTCCATTTGTGTTTGCAGGAATACACTCTGTACTCACCAGTGCTTGCTGAGGGAAAAAACTGGGAGAGGATTCACCTTTTGGACCACAAGTTGTAGATGTTGTCATCTCATTTTTAATCAGTCAGTTTAAGTAGAGGTACACTGATCCAGTGAACACAATAACAAATGAATTGTAATTGTTTCAAACATTGTCATCTCAATTAAGTAATGTTACAGTTCATTGATTTAAATATACAATATATCACTGTTAGAGAACGCATTCAGACAGCAGAGTAATGCTAAATGTTCATGGTTTACTTAGCTTAATTTACAATTAAAGATTACATAATTTTTCATTGTTTTAAAACAATACATAGTAAAATAAACAAAACCAAAAAAAACAAGTCTCTTGCACTTAATTTCTCATATGCACACTTACATGTACCTCTTTTCTGTCAAAGCACAGAATGGAGTAAAGCTTATTTTGCTTAATTACACTAGCACGTCCGTTTATTTGATAATTCAAATCAGGAAACTTCTGAGAATCGTGTTCACTTGATCAGTAAGTACAAGTGTTGACCCAGGGACGTCATATTCTTGTGATGACCCAGGGACGTCATATTCTTGTGATGACCCAGGGACGTCATTCTTTATAGCTCATCTAATATGAGACAAACAGTAATTAATCACTTCATTTTATTATTGTTATTATTAATAATAATACAATATCTAATATAAGACCAAGATTAATCTATCAATATACTGCAATAATAATAATAATAATAATAATAATAATAATAATAATAATGAAATATCTTGTGTTGACCCAGGGACGTCATTCTTTATAGCTCATCTAATATAAGACAAACAGTAATTAATCACTTCATTTTAATAATAATACAATATCTAATATAAGACCAAGATTAATCTATCACTATACTGCATAATAATAATAATAATAATGATGAAATATCTTGTGTTGACCCAGGGACTTCATTCTTTATAGCTCATCTAATATAAGACAAACAGTAATTAATCACGTCATTTTATTATTATTATTAAAAATAATAATAATACAATATCTAATATGAGACCAAGATTTATCTATCACTATACTGCATAATAATAATAATATTAATAATAATAATAATAATGAAATATCTTCTGTTGACCCAGGGACTTCATTCTTTATAGCTCATCTAATATAAGACAAACAGTAATTAATCACGTCATTTTATTATTATTATTATTATTATTAATAATACAATAATATAAGACCAAGAGTAATCTATCACTATACTGCAATAATAATAATAATAATAATAATAATGAAATATCTTGTGTTGACACAGGGACTTCATTCTTTATAGCTCATCTAATATAAGACAAACAGTAATTAATCACGTCATTTTATTATTATTAATAATAATAATACAATAATATAAGACCAAGAGTAATCTATCACTATACTGCAATAATAATAATAATAATAATGAAATATCTTGTGTTGACCCAGGGACGTCATTCTTTATAGCTCATCTAATATAAGACAAACAGTAATTAATCACTTTATTGTATTATTATTAATAATAATACAATACCTAATATATGACCAAGAGTAATCTATCACTATACTGCAATAATAATAATATTAATAATAATAATAATAATAATAATGATGAAATATCTTGTGTTGACCCAGGGACTTCATTATTTGTAGCTCTATCTATAGATTTTTTTATTTTTTTTACTTGATTCTTGCTTACAAATCTGTCCATTTGTGTTTGCAGGAATACACTCTGTACTCACCAGTGCTTGCTGAGGGAAAAAACTGGGAGAGGATTCACCTTTTGGACCACAAGTTGTAGATGTTGTCATCTCATTTTTAATCAGTCAGTTTAAGTAGAGGTACACTGATCCAGTGAACACAATAACAAATGAATTGTAATTGTTTCAAACATTGTCATCTCAATTAAGTAATGTTACAGTTCATTGATTTAAATATACAATATATCACTGTTAGAGAACGCATTCAGACAGCAGAGTAATGCTAAATGTTCATGGTTTACTTAGCTTAATTTACAATTAAAGATTACATAATTTTTCATTGTTTTAAAACAATACATAGTAAAATAAACAAAACCAAAAAAAACAAGTCTCTTGCACTTAATTTCTCATATGCACACTTACATGTACCTCTTTTCTGTCAAAGCACAGAATGGAGTAAAGCTTATTTTGCTTAATTACACTAGCACGTCCGTTTATTTGATAATTCAAATCAGGAAACTTCTGAGAATCGTGTTCACTTGATCAGTAAGTACAAGTACAAGGTGTTTACAGCGATGTCCTCTGACTCCTATTGGGCAGCTACAGAAACAGTCTTCAAAGAAGCATTTTTCATTCTTCAAACTGTCTGCCTGTAAATCATGAATGACCTGGAAGTATCCATCTGTCTTCTTGATGAGAATGCTGATAAGATCCAGTCTAAGGTTCCTAATGCCAAACAAAAACTGATATTTAGGTGATGGAAAAATCTGATTAGACAAGCAAAGAAAAACAATACATGTTTTAATATGATTGTGTTTGATTTATTATATAACTATATTCCAAATGCTTGTGATTCTATTACATTATTTGCATGAACTCATAATGAAGTTGCATACGTTTAATTGCAAATATCACCTTTCAACAAGATTGTTTGTATCGGAGTTGGCATGGTTGTAGCACTGTCCGACTACGCGTGTCCTATTACCAGCCAGTGATCCTTGAAATATAAGCAAAGAACTGAGAAATCTTCAAACCTGTTGAGGAATTATTTGAAAGTTGATATGAAATCTTAAAGCTATAATGAAAAAAGAAAAATAGATTTAATGTTAAATTTAACAAATTTAATATTTACTTTAAAAAAGTTATATAAATAGTAACAGTACAGGTAACACTTTAGTATAGGGAACACATATTCAGTATTAATAATGACTTTTTACTCAGTAAACTTCCTAAGTAGTGTACTGCTTATTAACAATTAGTATTTTCCTTGTTCAGTTTAGGTATTAGATAGGATTAGGAATGTAGAATAAGGTCAAGCAGAATAATGCATTAATATATGCTTTATTTCATTATTATTATTATCATTATTGTTATTATTTTTAAAATGAAGAGATTAATTACTGTTTGTCTTATATTAGATGAGCTATAAAGAATGACGTCCCTGGGTCAACACAAGATATTTCATCATCATTATTATTATTATTATAGTATAGTGATAGATTACTCTTGGTCTTATATTAGATATTGTATTATTATTGTTATTATTATTAATAATAATAATAATAACATAAAGTGATTAATTAATTTGTCATATTAGATGAGCTATAAAGAATGACGTCCCTGGGTCAACACAAGATATTTCATTATTATTATTATTATTATTATTATTGCAGTATATTGATAGATTACTCTTGGTCTTATATTAGATATTGTATTATTATGATTATTAATAATAATAATAAAATAAAGTGATTAATTACTTTTTGTCTTATATTAGATGAGCTATAAAGAATTAAGTCCCTAGGTCAACACAAGATATTTCATTATTATTATTATTATTGCAGTATATTGATAGATTACTCTTGGTCTTATATTAGATATTGTATTATTATTATTAATAATAATAATAAAATAAAGTGATTAATTACTGTTTGTCTTATATTAGATGAGCTATTAAGAATGAAGTCCCTGGGCCAACACAAGATATTTCATTATTATTATTATTATTATTGCAGCATAGTGATAGATTACTCTTGGCCTTATATAAGATATTGTTATTATTATTACAAGAATATGAATACAAGAATATGACGTCCCTGGGTCATCACAAGAATATGACGTCCCTGGGTCATCACAAGAATATGACGTCCCTGGGTCATCACAAGAATATGACGTCCCTGGGTCATCACAAGAATATGACGTCCCTGGGTCAACACAAGAATATGACGTCCCTGGGTCAACACAAGAATATGACGTCCCTGGGTCAACACAAGAATATGACGTCCCTGGGTCTTCACAAGAATATGACGTCCCTGGGTCAACACAAGAATATGACGTCCCTGGGTCATCACAAGAATATGACGTCCCTGGGTCAACACAAGAATATGACGTCCCTGGGTCAACACAAGAATATGACAAACCCCCAATCCATCCGCAAAAGTGTTTAGCCTTTCTTTCACAGAAGGATTAGTATCAGCATCTGCTAAACGAATACATGACAAAAGTGATATAAATAATCGTACAAAAAGATCCGACGACGCGATCACGGGGGAAACGCCACACCGGACCGGGGCAAAACGATCGTGGGCACCTTCCTGTCCGATAGGATCGGGGTTTGGCGATTTGGACCTTAATATATGCGCAGTTCAGCGAATTTTTCGCGTCAGTTATGAATAATATATTAATAAAAATAATATATTATGCTGAGCAGGGATGGACACATTTGAAATGGCACATTTTAAATAATATGCACTTACCTTTGTAAAATGAAGGCGACGTCAAAGCACACAATTCAAATAGTGGCGCGCAAGCTGAGGCTGGGCACATGTCACGTGACGTGAGTAATCTGATTGGTTGCTCAAATTTACGTTAAGCACCTCCCTTGTTGACCCAGGGACGCGTCGAACTCGGCAGAATCAGGACGTGCGTTGTAAATCAGCTGCCTGGTAGAACAGTCATTCATTCAGTTTAGTGGCCGGTATACAAAAATGTATGACCTATCACAAACCTCTACACACACCTTGGCAATATAATCGCCAGTGGCTAGTAAAATTTAATAAGTTTACTCGCCAGACTGATATACTTTTTTCACAGACACACACACACACACACATATATACAATCAATCAATCACCTTTATTTATATAGTGCTTTAAACAAAATACATTGTGTCAAAGCACTGAACAACATTTATTTGGAAAACAGTTTCTCAATAATGCAAAATGGTGACAGAATGGAGAAAAAAACCTTGGGAGAAACCAGGCTCAGTTGGGGGGCCAGTTCTTCTCTGACCAGACGAAACCAGTAGTTCAATTCCAGGCTGCAGCAAAGTCAGATTGTGCAGAAGAATCATCTGTTTCCTGTGGTCTTGTCCTGGTGGTCTTCTGAGACAAGGTCTTTACAGGGGATCTGTATCTGGGGCTCTAGTTGTCCTGGTCTCCGCTGTCTTTCTGGGCAGTAGAGGTCCTTTCTAGGTGCTGATCCACCATCTGATCTGGATACGTACTGGATCCGGGCGACTGCAGTGACCCTCCGATCAGGATGCAGACTGGATCTGGTGGCCACGGTGACCTCGGAACAAGAGAGAAACAGATAAATATTAGCGTAGATGCCATTCTTCTAATGATGTACCAAGTACATAGGGTGTTATGTGAAGTGTTTCCGGTTCCAGTTTACCTAATTAATGCAGCCTAAAAATCCTTTAACGGATTTGGATATTAAAAGCATATTAGTATGTTATGTGTATGCCAGGTTAAAGAGATGGGTCTTTAATCTAGATTTAAACTGCAAGAGTGTGTGTGCCTCCCGAACAATGTTAGGTAGGTTATTCCAGAGTTTAGGCGCCAAATAGGAAAAGGATCTGCCGCCCGCAGTTGATTTTGATATTCTAGGTATTATCAAATTGCCTGAGTTTTGAGAACGTAGCGGATGTAGAGGAGTATAATGTAAAAGGAGCTCATTCAAATACTGAGGTGCTAAACCATTCAGGGCTTTATAAGTAATAAGCAATATTTTTAAATCTGTACGATGTTTGATAGGGAGCCAGTGCAGTGTGGACAGGACCGGGCTGATATGGTCATACTTCATGGTTCCAGTAAGAACTCTTGCTGCTGCATTTTGGACTAGCTGTAGTTTGTTTACTAAGCGTGCAGAACAATCACCCAATAAAGCATTACAATAGTCTAACCTTGAAGTCATAAATGTATGGATTAACATTTCTGCATTTGACATTGAGAGCATAGGCTGTAATTTAGATATATTTTTGAGATGGAAAAATGCAGTTTTACAAATGCTAGAAACGTGACTTTCTAAGGAAAGATTGCGATCAAGTAGCACACCTTGATGACGAAGAATTGACAGAGGAACCATCAAGTCTTAGACAGTGTTCTAGGTTATTACAAGCAGAGTTTTTAGGCCCTATAATTAACACCTCTGTTTTTTTTCTGAATTTAGCAGTAAGAAATTACTCGTCATCCAATTTTTTATATCGACTATGCATTCCATTATTCTTCAAATTGCTGTGTTTCACCGGGCTGCGAGGAAATATAGAGCTGAGTATCATCAGCATAACAGTGAAAGCTAACACCATGTTTCCTGATGATATCTCCCAAGGGTAACATATAAAGCATGAAGAGGCATTTTTCGGGCTGCTCTCTTTAGGGTGGGGGGGGGGGTCTATGGGGGGTTTGGTTGGTTAGTGCATGATGATTGAAATTGCGCAGTTGGCCTTAAGCTATCACCTAAATAAACTGTGAAAAGAAACATCATGGACGGAATGGTCCTTATAGCATTACACAAGCTTGCGCCACCACCTGCAGGACAGTTCAAATGATTCAAAGAGCCAAACGTGAGCAGAATCAAAGCTTAGGTGTTACTCGACTGTAATAATATAACCTTTGTAATCATCGGGAAGAAGGAGGCGGGAACCGGCGCACAATCAATAACACTTTAATATTCAAAAATAAACAAAACAGCGCGTCAGCCCCTCACGGCGACTGACGCGCACAAATAAAAAGCAAACACATAAAATAATGTCCCAGGCCTGGTCCTCTCTCGTCCTTCACTATAGTCGCTCCAGTTTTATATCCTTCCATCTCCTACGTGGGACTCGATACTGGCGGTGGGGCGCAGGTGTAGCTCATCTCCAATCACTACACCTGGCCTCACTCCCGCCCCACTCGCCACATCAACCCAGTGACTTTTTATGAATGCCGGTGAGAATTTGCGATAGCCAGTGCAACGGTTGTGATGTAATTATATAATAGACTGTAGTCTGATGCGCTACATGTCTGCTGTTACAGTACTGTTTTAGGTTTCGATTCACTGTTAGTGCTGCTCTTGGTTTTAGCTGCTTTAATTAGCATGAGAGATTCACTAAACATTAAATCACACCAAAAGATCTCTGTAGCACCCACCCACTCCCATGAAGCACTCTGAATGATACTGTAGTCATTTTCCCTGCCCTTTTAAACTATATATTTGTTTACTAGGGGTGTGAACCTAAACTTGTCTCATGGTTCGGTTTGATTACGATTGTCATGTCATCGATTCAGTTTAATTCGATATCATGATGCATTTACGATGCACTGCTTACCAGGGGTGTGTTTCTTGTAGAATGACGTCACTCACTACTTAATACTTAGTTAACTAACTACCCAGTCATGCCGGTTTCCCAAACACAGTTGCATCTCCATTGTTTGAACCACAATTAGTTCAACAATTTAGGGCCATTACCTATGGCATCTGTCAGTGTATTTCTTGGTAAAAATTGAACAAAGGCGTTAATGCATATGCATAAAAGAAATGTCATAATTTTGTCTTTAGTTGTTTCAAGTGGTAGTTGCAGTTAAGTATTTCAGAGGGTGTTCACCATCAGTGACGGCTGGCAAATACTATTCCTCCTTTTTTTAATTTTAAGTGGTTTGAACAATGTCCATTAGAAGTTCAAAATATTCTGTAACAACAACACTTTTACACCCAGTAAAACATCACTTTTACACCCAGTAAAAAGCAATCACTGGGTCTCATTCTTTAAGAATGTATGCGCATAAGTTTGTATAAAAATGTTTTCACAAACAAATAATGATTTACCTAAAACTTTTGTATTAAACTTATAAAATAATTTAGACAAAAATACAAATGTATAAAAGAATATATATATATTTGTCTTAAATATTTATTATCATATAAAATGAAAGAATAAGAAAAGCTGTGTAATAGCTTGAGCTTCAAAGTTTCTCTAAATTACAAAGCAGAAATATGTCTATATACAGCTGACAAATGAGAGGTCTGTAATCGGGTATGTATAAAAGGTGTTTATTGTGTTTGAACTTGCTTTTTAGGAAGGCACACTTACTCAAGGATCTTGTTTCTTTAGAGGGTTTAATCTTTGCTAGAGTGACTAAAGGCTGTAAAAGAAAGGTTTTTCGTAAAGCCCTTATATGGAGATGTTTAGAGCGCATTTTATTTTAATGCCCAACCTCTGGCACTTGTATTAACCTGTCGCTTATTTAGAATGCTCCAAATTTCCAAAACATTAGAATGAGGTTATGAACAAATTCATTTGCATAAACACGTCTTGTAAATTAAGTGGAAACTTTTTTTCTCCTGTGCATAAGAATATAAATTCTATTATGCGATTATTTCAATTATGAAAGAATCACAATTATTAGGGAATTAGACCCACTGTTCCCAGTTGTAATGGATAACACAGTCACATACACCTGCACACTTGTTAATTGTCTTTGTGAAATGCCCCCCCCCCCCGACAATAGTTATCTGTGACAAATGTGGATAAGGTAAACTTCCACTGTCCTACTAAATGTGAGTCACTTCACTCAGTTATATTAGGGATTGAGTTCCCTATTTCATAGCAGACAATATCTCTTCCACAGAATACCATCAGCTATGCCACGCTCCCATAATTGACCCCAGTGTCATTGACTCTGATGACAAATGGCTGTGCAGACAGTGAGTGTTTGCTACAACAACAAAGGTTTGTTGATGACACATTCACTCTCACTCTGTCCAAAGTACATAAAAGCCAGAGGTGTCTTTTTTCATCATGTGAAGAGTTTTTAGTATGTAGACCAGAAGCTGCATATTTAAACATTCCAAAAACTTCTCCAGACTCTGTGTTTTCATAAATTATTTGATCTGTAGGAGGCCACCAAGCCGCGCATCTTTTAAAGATTATTCCAAATATTGGATGCTTCTCTAACCAAAGGCTGCATCCTAACGAGGCCGCAAGGTGATGATACATGGTGCAACTTTTTGAGCAATGTTGCTGGGCATTGTCGAAGAGCAATGTTGCTTTAGATAGAAATTAGTGGTCCATTCTCAATGTGAAAGTGCTCAAGCAACATTGCTTGGAGACATTGCCCGGCAACATTGCTCAAAACATTTTCCATTGTATGGTCATCTTTATATTATTGGCAGTTTATTGTTAAGAGTAATTTACACCAAAACAAATATAATACCTTTCATGTCGAAAAACATTATTACATTTCATAATAAATTCAGACAAGCTCATTACTGACTTGTTTTCTTTTTTTTCAGTTTATTTTCATGAATTTGAAAGTGTACCAAGGATTGTGGGTGATTTGAGGGTTGCGAAGGATAGATCCCATGCATCCTTCGAATTCAGCTGAGTGAAGTACACAAAAAGGCTGCCTTCCAAGGATCCTTCCAATTGAGATGGCCTTCAGCAACTTTTTTCAAAAGGGTCTGGCTGCAGACTTGCACTCTCAGACACTTGCACTTCCGCTAGTGACATAACTTGCAGTCTTTATTTTTCATTTAGTTTTGAATTTTTTTTTTAATTACTTTTTGTTTGAATTTCCCAACATTTTATAACAGTAGCCAGGTGGCGAAGACAAGAAAAAATAAACTAAATTACAATGTCACTTGCAATTAGGGCTGAACTATATATCGTTATCGTATCTATATCTAGATATGAACTTTCAAGATATTAATATCGAAAAAAGCAACGATATAGATAATATAGATTCTCCCTGGCAGTCACAACAAACATCAGTTTTACGAGTGCCCTTGACTGCACCGCTAAAGCCAGCGCGCGCGTTTCCATGGTGACGCGTCATTGCTTGTCACGTGACACACCGCAGCAGGAATGAATGATGATCTGCTTTTATATAATTTTTCCTTTTTTATTCAGAATATTCACAAATGTGTTGGTTATGGCATGAAATATCTGAAATTCCGATTGTCAAATACATGCAAATGGAAGTATATTGTTGTTTAAACACCTTTATAACGATCGCGTTAGTAGAGCTGTATGCGCGATGGGCGCCGCCGTTTGTGCCGCAGACGCAGTTCAGAGAATCGGATCTGTTGGATTTATGTATTATGTATTATGTATATCTGTTGGATTTAGTAACCGCTCTACTGGACACAGGAGCACAAGTGAGTATAATCGATCACAAGAGTAAATACTTACCAGAACAAACTGTCAGAGATAGTCAATGGGAGCGATTTCAGTGTTTCAGCTGTTAATGGAGAACCATTTGAGGGATGCCATTTGAGGGATGGGTAGAACTGACAGTGAACCTGCCTGGGAATGATGACCCAAGTTTGGTTATTCAAGTGCCTTTCCTTGTGGGGAAGATACCATTAGAGCGGTTAAATGTCATTGAGGAACTAATAAGAGGAAAGGAGGACACTGAACAGGGCCTATGTGCATTTTCAGAACTACTAAAGATAGCCCTGGACATCAAAGGTGAACAAGTCAACGCGATAGTGAACCTCATTCAGGAACAACCCCATGTGCACCCTGAGGCTGTTGTCACAGTTGGCCCTAGAGATGTTGTCATACCACCAGGCCAAGTTACTCATGTAAAGTGTGAGGTACCGGTTGACTTGGAATTTTCGGAGCCAGTAGTGCTGTTCGAGTCCAATGAGGAGACAATTAGACATTGGAGAAGGTCTTATGGAATTAGAGGGGACAGATCGGCCATATGTTAGGATTCCCTTGTGCAATCCTAACACTTGTGAAGTCACTATAAGACGACACACACCTTTAGGAAGTATACAGACTATAGCTAGTATTATCAAAACGGAGCAACAAGACCTGGAAAAAAATGGTGACCTACCAATGAGCCGGGGAGAAAAGCCAGGTTCCCAAGTACAGGAGGACGACTGCAGGGCAGACAGTTTGTGGCATACGCCGGTCGATTTAAGTCATCTGGAAGAAGAACAGCAGAAAATAGTCAAAGGCATGATTTATGAAGAAGCCAGCGTCTTCTCCCATGGGGATGATGATATTGGGTGTATCCCAAGCTTACAGATGACAATTAACCAGAAGGATGACATCCCTGTTCAGCGAGCTTATGCCTCCGTCCCAAAACCCCTGTATAAGGAAGTGAAGGAATACGTTCAGGACTTACTAGCTCGGGGTTGGGTGGTCAAGTCAAAGTCTCCGTATGCAGCCCCGGTGGTGTGTGTCCGGAAGAAAGATGGCACGCTGAGACTGTGTATAGACTACAGATTATTGAATCAGAAGACAGTTCCAGACCGACATCCACTTCCCCGGATCCAGGACCTTATTGACACCCTTGGAGGCTACCGATGGTTTTCAATCTTAGATCAGGGGAAGGCCTACCATCAGGGATTCATGGCAGAGGGATCTCGACACCTTACTGCATTCACGACCCCTTGGGGACTATATGAGTGGGTGCGCATACCTTTTGGATTGGCTAACGCACCAGCGGCATTCCAGAGGAGTATGGAGGGAATGGTGGATTCACTGAGAGATGAATTATGCATACCATATCTTGATGACATACTTTGCTTTGGCAAAACATTCAGTGATCATGTCCAGGGACTTAGGAGAGTTCTTACAGTACTGAAGGATCATGGGGTAAAGTTGAGGCCAGCAAAGTGCGAGCTCTTCAAGAGGGAGGTCAGATACGTGGGAAGACTAGTTTCAGAGGATGGTGTTCGACCCAAAAGACCTAGAAGCGGTCCTCTCCCTAAAAGAGCAAAAGCCCACCACCGTTGGGGAGTTGCGGCGATTGTTGGGGTTCCTCAGTTATTACCGCAGCTTCATCCAGGATTTTTCACGAATCGCTATAAATCTGGTAAAGCTGGGAAAAGAGGAAATCAGTTACCATCCCATGCAAAAGTAGAGTGGACGAGTGTGCACCAAGGTGTGTTGGAGAGACTCATTGAGGCGCTAACCACTCCCCCAGTACTAGCTTACCCGAACTTTGAACTTCCATTTGTACTCCATACAGATGCGTCCGAACAGGGGCTTGGGGCTGTGGTCTACCAACAGCAAGAGGGCCGACTCAGAGTCATTGTCAATGGTTCCAGGAGGTTGACTCCTGCTGAGAGAAGTTATAGGCTCCACTCCGGCAAGCTTGAGATTTTGGCACTCAAATGGGCGGTCTGTGAGAAGTTCCGCGATTACTTGTTCTATGCGCCACACTTTACAGTCTTCACAGACAACAACCCATTGACGTATGTCCTCAGGACTGCCAAACTCAATGCGGTTGGACATAGATGGGTTGGAGAATTGGCGGACTTCAGATTTGACATTCGCTACAGACCAGGCAAAGTGAACATGGATGCAGACATGCTCTCTCGATGTCCCCTCGATATCGATAAGTTTATAACTGCATGTACTGAAGTTCTCACCGAGGAGGTGGTCCGGGCCACATGGGAAGGACTTCAGGCTGACCAAGAGAAAGATGTTGCCTGGGTTGCAGCTCTTAATGCACGTCAAGAGGATGTAGGATGCCTATTTGGAAAGAGGTTCATGACGCTTGATCACTCTGAGGTGAGAGCAGCTCAGAGGGAAGATCCTGTTGTTGGTAAGGTGATCGAATTAAAAGAGAGTGGTGGGGAGATTACACCTGACGTGATGAAAACTGCAAAAGGAGGCCTCAAGAGACTGTTGTATGAGTGGAGAAAATTGGATCTCCAAAATGGACAGCTCTTTCGTAAGACCAGTCACAGATCTCAACTTGTTCTTCCAGCTAAGTTTAAACAGGTGGCCTTGAAACAGCTACACAATGACATGGGTCATGTTGGGACGGAACGTGTTCTGGACTTAGCAAGGAACAGATTCTACTGGCCTTTTATGAAGAAGGAGATCGAGCACTATGTCACCCAGCAGTGCCGATGCGTGAAGCAAAAGAAACCAGTGGTGAAGATCAGAGCCCCGATGGGAAGTCTTACCTCAAGTTGCCCACTGGATCTGGTGTCCATCGATTACCTCCACCTGGAGCGGAGTCGTGGTGGATACGAATATATCCTGGTCCTGGTGGACCATTTTACCAGATTCGCCCAGGCGTACCCGACAAGAGACAAGTCTGGAAGGACGGCAGCTGAGAGGATATTTAATGACTATATCCCAAGATTTGGTTACCCTTCTCGGCTTCATCCTGACCAAGGCCGTGAATTCGAGAACCATCTCTTTGCAACTTTGCAGCGGTTGACAGGTGTCAGCAATTCAAGAACAACACCTTATCACCCCCAAGCAATCGCACCCTGCTACAAATGTTGAGAACGCTGAAGGAGAAAGAAAAGGACAGTTGGAAAGATCACCTCCCAAAGGTAGTGCATTCTTACAATTGCACTAAGCATGAGGCCACAGGGTTCTCTCCATTCTTCCTTCTGTATGGACATCACCCTCGCTTGCCCATAGACTTGTTGTTTGGTCTAAGATCAGAGGATGACCAATACTCACCTCGAGAGTATGCAGAGAAGTGGGCCCAACGGACGGCTGATGCTTATAAATTAGCTTCGGACAACAGTAAACAAGCGAGTGCACGGAACAAGAAATACTATGACCAGCACCTTCGTGGTGTTGTGCTGCAACCCGGAGATCGAGTTCTGGTTTGGAACCTGAGTGAACGAGGTGGGCCTGGAAAGTTAAGGTCATATTGGGAGAAAACAGTGCATGTAGTCAAAGAAAGAGTAGGAGATGGGCAAGTCTATCATGTGTACCCCGAGTCCAGTGGAGGTCAAAATCCAGAACCGATACGTACCTTGCATCAGAACCTGCTTCACCTGGTTAACGACCTACCTGTAGATCCGCCACCTCCGGGAGCTAACAACCTGTGTAGAACTAAGGGAGGGAAACAAAGATTGTTAAAATCAGCAAGAGAGCCTGAAGAAGCAAATTCAAGTGATTCATGTTCAGATGACAGTGATGCTCCGAGAGCGTACTACTGGTTGCGATCCTCAGAAAAGCCGAGAGCTGAGCAGAGAAGGATTATTTCTGAAACGTACGAAAGAGAAGATCGGAGATGGGGAAAAGGTGAGGATAGACCTGCAAGGAATGAAGGGATTGCTTTAGGAGTACAGGAAGAATACTTACCTGAATTGGAGGCAACTCACCCATCAACTGACTTATCTGCGGCCCTAGAACCTGAGATGATGGAGGATGAGCAGAGAGAGATGGTATCTGTGGAGGGAGAAAGACAAATGGGTAGTTCAATGGGAAAAGCTGAAGATGGATATGTGAGAAGATCAAGCAGAGAAAGGAAACCCACACGGGTCTTTACTTACCCCTCATTGGGTCAGCCCAATTATGAACTCACCACTGAGACCGGGGCTGCTCAATTTATGCCGACAGAGCAGTTACCATACTACTCAAATGGGGTACAGGGACCAGTATATGTGACTTGTGCTTATGTTCCTCCTACATTTCCTTATCAGATAGGTTCCCATCCTCCTTTATCATATTATACTAACTTTTGTGGACACTAGAGAATTAGTACTCACAAGAAAATGGAACTAAGACACGTACACCTACATGACCATGAGCAATTAACACACAGATTACACTTTGACAAAGTAATCTTGAAATTGGTTGCATCTGAGTAGATTGTGTAATTGGGAAAATGTTTATAAGGGTTCAGGGGTCAGTGTTGTGTGGAGCCATTTCTTTTTGTCAGGGAGAGTGTGACACCCTGTACGTGTAGTCACAGGAATAATTTGTTTTATTTTCCCATGTGTTTAATTATTTAATTTCTGTTTATAAAGTTGTTTACTGTTACTAGGGTTAATAGTGATGCGTAGTGATCTTAGTGGACAGTAGGGGGAGACGCTGTGCTGATTAGGTACTGTGTGATTAAAGGTGAGTCGCAGAGAAGAGGCCATTACAAGAGCGACTCCATGACTAAAAGCAGTAAAACTGTGTCTCTCCTTGTTTATTTAAACAGGTGGGTGAAATTGATCACCAAGGATATAAAACATTAAAGAAAATGTCGATTTCATGTGTATGTGGTTGCAGGAGGGTAATATACATTTCCTGGGTCAAGTTAAGATGTAAAAGAGACATTGTTTGTGTTTATGAAAAAGCTGATTCATTCGCGGGTGTTTTGCGTTAGGCCTTGTATTAATATAAGACCATCCAAATTGTTAGAGGCTCCAACACACTGAATCCCAAAGTAATGTAATGTTTATTGTGTTTACAGTCTTATAATTGTGTTTGTAGCATGTACTGTGATGTATTGAGCAATTGCCATACATGTTAAAATATCTATATATACCTTTTGAATATTATATGCTGTTAATGTTTTGATATGATGTTTTAACGATCTTCCTTCTGTTTAAGTATATTTGCTCTATATAGTAATAGTATGTTTATATATCGTGTAATTAATGGTTCGCTCAACTTTTTAGTTATACAGTGGCCTATAACATTTTTGCACATACAAGGGAGACTGCAATGTATAGTGATGTAAAGGAAGGAGATACTTGTTATATGACAGAAATACAGATTGAGTGTAAGAAAACTTGTACAAGCCTTATGCAACATGTTTATTAGTGTTTGGGTTGAGTCACATGCAAGGTGACCTAAGACATTGTGATTAAATTATACAACAAATATATGTAACATGATACAATCTTTGACTTGTTATAATAAATGATTACAAGAGAGACTCCATGACTAAAAGCAGTAAAACTGTGTCTCTCCTTGTTTATTTAAACAGAAAACTTACTGCAGCACCTCCAGTCAGACGGCGGGTGTGCGGCGGGTGTGCTACATTTACAACCTCTATGTTTACAACACGTGAATTCCACTTCTCCCGAAATACTTAAAAGTAAGTGGCTGGTGAACTGGGAATAGAATATGTAAACACTGAAGTTACTTACACAAAGTGTATCTGATATGAATAAAACGTTTCGAATTATAATGGAAAGGATTATTATTACCTCTTCCATAGACATCAGTGTGTATTTTACAAACTCTAAATGTATTGTTTTTTAGTACTTATGTGAATTCATTTGTTTGAAAACTAAAATAAACCGTATGTGGTTGAAAACACTGAAACGTTGTGATATATGACAGGTCTGAGTAGGGCTGTCACTTTTAGTTCGAAAATCGATTGCACAATCGATCGGACCAACCAAAAAAGTTTTCGAAAATGAAAATAGGGAATCGATTTTAACCAAATATGTACACTATTAATTTCAAAATAATTAAACAATTAAAAAAAAAATAGATGTAACAAAACTCACAAACAAGCAGAAAAAGAAAAAGATATCCGAAAGTGCAGAATGCCTTCCGAGAGCTAGACAGAAAATACCAGCAATTTTAAGCTCCTTTAAGACCCAGTGACGTCGAAAGCGACCTCTTCATCTGGCGTGAATGATTTCAGTGTTAGTCAATGTAAAGATGCGTTTACGCGCGTCTGGAGGTCTCGCGGCGCAGTAGACGAGTTATGAGTTATGAAAAGGACCGTTGCAAGCTGAGAGCGACCGGCTTTTGTGGTGGAAATTGGCAGTAATACCCCCACCTTGCGCAGCTGTACCTGTGTGTCCCTGGGACATCAGTGCGGTCGGAGCGTGTCTTCTCAACAGCTGGACATACAGTGAATAAAAAACGCTCTGCTCTGGACCCCGAAAATGTTGATCGACTTGTTTTCCTGTCCAATAAATTTGTAATGGCCTTATTTTGCGCCATTTTGCGCATTACAATATGCCTGCCTAGTGTCGGTTATGTTCAATAAAAAAAACACAGATGGCCTGTTCTCAAGTCCATTTAAAGTTTCATTTTTTGAACAGTTTTTTTAAATGGATTGAATCATTATTAAAAATAATCTTGGAGATTTTTGAATTGCCTAAATCATAAATGCAGCTGGGTTGAAGCCTGCAGTGATGTTTTTCTTTTATGGCAGCCGTCCCCTCTGCAAATATATTTTTTTCGAGAATGTTGCACTCCTGTTGCCATTTGTTATTCTTCAGGAAACTTCATGCCAATAAATAAGAAATATTGCTGACTTGTGCGTTTCCAACCCTCTCTTTACGTTCGTCCGTTATTTGACGTTAAAAAAGGAAACCTTATATTTTATTTAATTTTTTAGACATGGAAAATCGATTTTACAATCGATTCAATTAACACTTATGTCTTAAAAATCGAAAATGATTTTTTCAAGTGACAGCACTAGCTCTGAGCGCGCCTGTCTCTGGCCGCCCCCCAGCCCCCCCGTTCCAACGTCTATGCACACTGTATAGACGGTTTCAACGGCAACAACATAAACAAACGTTACTGCGCATGAGCGCTTTTGTGGACCTAACTTAACTTCCGGTAGACTTCCAAATAGAATCATAACAACAGCCAAGTCCCTCTAGAGTAGATATTTTTTGATAAGAAACAAAATGTTTGCTGCGTGGATCAGGCGGACTTAATGAAAATGCAAATTCATTATTTGCCAACAGGATATGTTTTAAAGCATAGACATAAAGCGCGAGAAATAGAGGTTTCCCCAGTAACAGCTGTAAACGAAGCAGAGCTGGTACGCTTATACGCTGCTATCAGGCATATAACATGCAAGTCTTCCTTCAGAAATACAGCGATATAAAAACACCTGTACCTCGCTTTGATTTTTAAACATATAAATGTAAGGAACTATTATTACTAAACGTGCAGTACTTAACATTACTCAATGAAGCCTTTTTGAAAAAAAAAAAATTACTTTTAAAATTGTGGTGAGTCTCCAAAAATAAATAAATGTATGGGAAACACACCCCGCAGCACAACCACCTGAGCCCAACTTCAGGGCTTGAAAACCATCTATAGAGACCGCGGATAAATTAGAAAGAAAGAAATGAGTGCGGGAGATAATGCGGCCGGTGGCAGTGCAGAATCTGACTTGGTGCCAAAACATAAATCATCTTCAATAATTTGGAAGTATTTTGGATTCAGAAAAGACGATGTAAACCAGAGTGACATGTTGTGCAGGTCGTGCTTAGCAAAAGAACATTGTCATATTTTATCGATATAGAGATATCTGGCATGAAAATCGAGATATGAATTTTTGTCCATGTCATTCAGCCCTACTTGCAATTACTACTTGTACTCTCTGCTACCTGTGACGTCACTTGCAATCAACACAAATCGTGCGTGTTGCCAATGGAGACAAGACGCTGTGGTGGTGATTAAACGATTAAACCTAATTTAGTACTATAACATACAAGGTCCTGCAAGAACAAGACAAGACTGGCAAATCCGTGGCCAGAATATGAACGCTTGTGCAAAGTCTCTCGCTAAGCGTTTTCCTCCCGTAGAAAAACATAAACACTTAACATGGCTTAATGTATTAAGATGCTATTAAAATATCAAATTAAATATACTGTTCATTATTTTAATTAATATGTATATAGTATTTTCCTCACATACCGCAAAATGTGGCATAATGGACTAAGATGATAAAGGCCAAACTCAATATGCTTCTCTACATTATTAAAATACATAACTAAAATGTACAGGCAAGCAGGTGAGCCCAAAATAAACAAAACACGCAAAGTTTCGTGTTAAGCATTTTTCCTTTTTCCATATGGAATAAACTGTCTACAACTCGTTTATTTCACTGTCTTTGTCCATTAAGATACATTGTGTTTTATTTCTATAGGAGGAAAACGTTTAATGTACAATTTAACGCACTGTGTTCTGTACTCGTCTGCTTGCCTTTTACTGAGTTGATCCTTTTAAAATCACTTAATGCATTTCATAATGCACGTTCATATTTGCCAGTCTGTGTATATGTTGAGTCAACAACAAGACATATAGGCTAGGCTTACTGAATTGTCTTTATCATCTTAGTCTATTATTAGGCCGTATTAAGCGTTTTGCTGTATGGGAGGACAAAGTTTCGCATTGTGTTCATTAAATAATAACTATATATCGCATTTGGTCCATTAATTGAACTTAATGTATCTTAATACATTATGCCATAATAAGTGTTTGTTTTTTCTACAGGAGGAAAACGCTTAACGAAAGACTTTGTGCATTGCGTTCATATTCTGCTGTTCTGTGGCCACGGATTTGCCGGTCTTGTCTTTTTCTTGCAGGACCATGTACGTTATAGTAGTAGGCCTACTAATTTAGTTTTAATCGTGTAATCACCACCACAGAGTCTTGTCTCCATTGGTAACACGCACGATTTGTGTTGATTGCAAGTGACGTCATAGGTAGCGGAGAGTGCAAGTGGCGATTGCAAGAGACATTGTAATTTAGTTTATTTTTTCTTGTCTTCACCACCTGGCTACTGTTGTAAAATGTTGAGGGATTCAAACAAAAAGTTATCAATAAATAGAACAAAAAAAAAAAAAAACTGCAAGTGACGTCACTAGCGGAAGCACAAGTGTCTGAAAATGCAAGTCTGAGAGTGCAAGTGCAAGTCTGCAGCCAGACCCTTCTCACTTTTTTATGACATGGCTGCCGAGATATGCAGCTTTCATATGATGCAGAATTCTGTTGAGAAGCACCCATATTTGCAACTCATGTGGACCACAACATTCATTCTTGCATAAGGGTTGTGGATGTGGGATTAGCTATATACCGTAATTCCTCAAATAAAAGCCGGGGCCTTTATTTACATGAAAGAAGGTGACAGGCTTCTATTTGAAGCAGGCTTTTATTAGAGGCAGGCCTTTATTTCTAATTCCATCTGTTTAATAAGTAATTGTTTTAAATAACCCGTTTGAAATTAAAAGCGATCGCGTTTAAGTGGACAGAGATCATAACATTAGCACAGAATCAGTTCAGAATCAATCACCAAAAGAATCAGTTCGGTTCAGACTCGCTGTGAGTCAGTCTGCTTCAAGTTGAATCACACATGCGCAGTATCATCAGCTCCTCGGTTCTTGAATCGGACGTGTCCGACAGAAACGATTCTCGGTTCTGTGTACTGGTGATCCGAAAACCGATGCAATGGGTTCTTGACTCGAGATCGAGAAACGCTCCGGCAGTGGGGGTGTACATTCGTTATCTGGCTGTGCTGCACAAATTTTCCCCTGGCCTTTACTTATCCATGTTGACCACGCCCCCAGCCACTATAAGAGGCCCAGCATTTATTTGACTACCGGTTTTTATTTGAGGAATTACAGTAATATGAATATAAAAACACTGTAATCTTCTGAATGAGGTATAAGGTTAACCTTTTGATGCAACTGCTGGGTGAATTAAAAGAAAAGAAATCACGTTTTGAAAGACATCTCCAGTGCTCACAAAGACTAAATTTTTTTAAATAAAAAGAATATAGGAAAAATGTTAAAGTTTTGAAATATTACAATTTAAAATAACCATTTTCCATTTAAATATATTTTAATTTATTTAATTTATTTATTCCTGGAAAAGCTACATTTTTTGCAAGCATTAGTACTTTGTGTCACATGACTTTTCAGAAGTTTTGGTGTTTAAGAAACATTATTATTATCAATGTTGAAAACAGTTGCACTGCATAATGTTTTAGTGGAAACCATGATACTTTTTTCAGATTCTTTGCTGAATAGAAAGATTAGAAAATAACGTCATTTAATTTCAGAATTTGTTTTGTAACTATCTAAAAGTATTACTGTGTCTTTTGATCGGTTCAGTGCATTCTTGCTTAAAAAAATCATCCTGATTTCAAACTTTTGAGCAGTAGTGTATATTCATGATTATGTGAAGTTTGATTCATTGCGGGTTTCCTCTTACGTCATACTCTTAATATGTATTATTATAGTCTACTATAATTTTATATCTCTAAAAATTAACAAATTCTATCGAAAACAAGAGGGAGTGATAAAGTGGCCAACCAAAGATTTTTTGTAGGATGTTGAGCTGTAGAGTAGAATCTTGTTATGGGGGTCCAGTTTGAACTTTTTTGCCACACCCACCAATTTTAATTTACAATAAATATGACCTTTTTATGCATCCTAGCTGAATAAAAGTATTGAATATAACTGATCCGAAACTTTTGAACAGTAATGTAAAATACAGGCAAAACCATTAGAATCCTGGGACACTGAATTCTACACTATGCTGGAATGACTAGAAGGGATAGGCAAACTGTTATTTTTATAAATATCAAGAGTTCTGTCTCCACCTTAGAATTGAGTTACAGGCAAAGTAGAGGAATGTTATCTGTCATAAATCATTGTGGTTGTATCTATGAAATTGTAGAGAGGCGGTGCACTGAAGAAAGGGCCAAATGCCAAAGCCCTACAGGAAATGAAGCAGTCTCTGCCTTATGCCCTTGAAGATTTAGTGTGGGACCAGGGCCACAAGACCAACATCCAGCAATGTTACTGCTACTGTGGAGGGCCTGGCGAGTAAGTGCCACACATAGACACACCATTGCTGAAAACAGTGTTGCTTGATGTAGTAGTTCTTAGGATAAACCCTTCTAAGAATATATCATGCATTGAATCATAGGTTGCAGAGGAATGTGGGTACAGAATACTAGTCCCAGCAGGAAGTAGAATTGTAATGACTGTCTTTACTCCCTCAGCTGGTATCTGAAGATGTTGCAGTGTAATTAAGTGTAAGCAGTGGTTTCATGAAGCCTGTATCCATTGTTTTCAAAAGCCCATGCTCTTTGGAGACAGGTGAAGTACTGCTCTCCAGTAATTTGATTAAAGTTAAAGCCAGTGTATGAAGTCTTGTCATGTAATTGACGTTTTCCATCTTTAATTCTCAGGTTCTATCTATTTATTTGTTCTGTTTGTAATAGTGGACCAGAGTACCTCAAACGTTTGCCTCTGAGATGGTGAGCTATAAGCTGTTTTCCTATTTTCACACTGTCCGTTCAAGTGATTTTGAATTTAAAAAATCTAAATTAATTGAAAGTGTAGAATGATTGTCAGTTAGCGGTCCAAAGGATCACAAAATCAATTTTGATTCATTTTGAGTCACAAATTGGATCATTATTCAGATCAGAAAAAAACAAAACAAAAACAACAACCCTTCAAGTACTTCTGTACCACAGCAAAAACTACTAGTATAACTAAAGTTAGTAATAAAACAAGAACAATTACAAAAATTACAAGCATAGATGAAAACGACAAAACACAGTTACAAATATCAAAATTTAGGTGCAGAAATTTAATAATTAAGTTTAACAAAATAGTGCTCACTGCACAAGTTAAATACAGATTAATCTTTGTTAAAGCTGTGATGCTATTTGATTAGCAGGCAGAAACTGGTATATATTGGCTGCTTTAAGACCAAATGCACGGACCTAATACTGACACAGATCTGTTTTCTTTCTCCCCTGTTTATGTTCATGTCAGGGAAAGAGATAAAAAAGAAGAAACACCTGTTTGGATTACGAATTCGCTTCCCATCAGCCCCCCAGAGATCTGAGCTTCTGTCAGATCGAGAGCCAGAAAAAGCCTCCCATGAGATCAAAATCAAAGGCAGGAAGGCCACCAAACCCCCTCATTCATCCAGGTTTTTCCATCTACTGTGGTGAACATATCTTATGCTGAACTACAGTTTATTTTTATTTTTTTATTTTTTTTTTAATTTACCTTAATTTTTTAATTGTTTTATCACTGTCACTAATGGAGTAAAGAAAGCAAAGAGGAAGCATCACACACACTCTTTAGAGATGTTGGCCAAACTGGGAAGATCAAGTGAACTTTTGGCACAGGTAAATGAGTGAGATTATTTTTGATAATCGTTGGGTTTGTTTTATGGTTTTGTCAATCACCTAGAAAGCACATAGTTGAATTAATGTGAACCTTAACATTTAGTATTTAACTTTTCTTTTTTATTTTATTTTTAAGAATGATGGGAAGTTTCCAATTCTAGACAACAACTCAGTGGACCTGATCGCTTCAAAAAGGTGACACAGGGATTAAAATAAAATACTTTCTAAATATTATGCTGAATTATAAAAATCCCATCTTTTCCCCCATATATTCTTGGTGCTAAAAGTGAAAAATCTTTGCCTTCATCAAGTACCTCTGATGTTGGATCTGTTGGTGCCATCAGCACCAGTGAAACTACCTCATCCACCCTCTCAAGACAGTCCAGGTGATTTATTTTTCTTTTCATTTAATTTTCATGAAAATTTAATTTATTCATCTATTTATTAATCCTCAGTGATGTGATTTCTAGGAGTGTAACGATATTCAAACTAAACCATAAAAAAACACGATACACCACCACGATATGTGATTACGTCACACCATGAGTACTACGGTCCATAAATTAGTGTTGTTTTTTTTCCATCGATAAAACCATCTGTTTACGTAAAATTAATGATGTAGCACATCTGATATAAATACAGAGCCACGAGATCTTGCAATATTACTCCTTAAGGTGAAAAGTGGTCTTGCGGTATTAGTATAAAGTTGAGTTTGTGGTAAAACCTTTGATACTGCTTGCATTTATATTGTTCAGTCTTTTATTGCATGTGCTGTTTGTTTGGGTTTCATTTGGGCATGCATATAAAGACTGACATGTTTTGTGTTGCACTGTTATGATTTACAAACGTGGAGTGCATCTCCATCTTAGCTGCTCAGGACACAAATTCTGACTGCATATACTCTGGGTTTGGGTAAATATGCGATTTTAAAATAAAAGTTCAAACCCTCGCTCTGAGTTTGTATTTGGCCAAATATTAAAATGAGATGAAATTAAACATCCTTGAATCAAGCTGGAAAGTGTATCATTGCCAGGCCATTGGTGGCCTCTGCAGGTATTTGTTATAATACATAATATACTTTTGTGTTTGAACTAGTGTTCCTGTAGCTCAATTGGTAGAGCAATGCTATCAAGCGCAAGGATGGGGGTTCGATTCCCCGGGAACACATGATAGGTAAAAATTGATAGCCTGAATGCACTGTAAGTCGCTTTGGACAAAAGCGTCTGTTAAATGCATACATTTAATTTAAATTGAATTTAATACTTAAATTGGTTATTTTCATATTTTGTGTAGGCATGTTACATTTATGTAGGCATATTTTATCAGTGTTGTTCTATAAAATCACGTAATTGGCTTTGATACTTTATTTAAACCAATTATTATTGCCTCACCATTAGTTTATATATATATATATATATATATATATATATATATATATATATATATATATATATATATATATATATATATATATAAATAGTCATCCCAAAGCCTGTTATTCGCTTAGGTCTATTTTTGTTACAAAAAATATCAGATTACTCAATTGTCAAAATAATAATTAGTTACAGCCCTATATTTATTAAACTTTTTCCAAATACAATTGCATTGTTTAGATTTGTGTGATTTAAAAGACAATCACACACACACACACAAAAAGATCCCTAAGTTCTGGCTTAGGATTTGAGTGGTTTTTGTTTTGTTTTGTTTTTTAAACCCCTGCATTTAACTTGCAAAGTTAATTTATGAAATAAAATAAAGACAAGAAATGAATCACAACAAGTAACCAAGAAAAATAAATGACAGAATTACTAAATGAACCTTTAGTGAAATTTGACAGTGAATACAGCTGCATATACAATATTTGTGAAAACAACTAATAACACGACTGGTTTTTGAATTCTAGGATTATAACCTTTAGACACCACACACTATGTGATTTTTCTGCAAGCTGCAAACAGCAACTGAGACCAACTGGAACAGACCCGGTCTGAGTGGGCACGATTTGTTGTCAAGACCAAATTACATTCAGAATCAGCATGACAGTTGTGTAGTGTCTTCTCAGCTTTCAGTGAACGTAAACAGTCGAGAAAGACAACGCATGTGTATCAGTGTGCTGAAACTGTGATTTATAGCCTCTTTTCCACTATCGGGCCAAAGGTTCTCTTTGCTTAACCATTCCATTCCATGCCGATCCAGTCCAGTCAGCAAGGATACGGTTTTATTTTCCACTGTGGTACTGATAATGGAGCTCTTTGGAATGTATTACAAATGAGTCAGTTGTTGCCATGGTAATGCAAGTGTAAAGTAAACAGCAATAACGATGATAATCAGTGTTTTTTTTTTTTTTTTTTTGTGACTCTTGTTTTTTTACTACGTTAAATAACAGAAGGACACAACTTTTTTGTTGTTGTTTAAAGTGCTATATAAATAAAGGTGATTTGACTAACTCTTGACTTAAAAAATAAAATAAACAGAATAAAGCGCAAATGTTTCCTCCACAGACCAAACTGTATCAGACTTTTTAATTTTTTATATTGAATGAAGCATAGCTATTTACTTGGCTATTTGATCAAAAAGCAGTTCCTCTTTGGCTCCTCCGCTTTGGAGAGACTTTGGAATGGAACATCACACATACGCACTCTACCAACATGGTGGTCTAACCGTGCTTAGAATGGTTTAGAATCACGCCACGCCATACCAGAATCACATGTAAATACAACTGGAACCATACCTGACAGTTCTTAGAACCATTCGGCCCGATATTGGAAAATCGGCTTATGTCTAAAAGAACAGCAGTGTATTCCTGCTGTCTGTGTTTTTCAGAATGAGCTTTATTGCCAGGTATGTTACGAGGAATTAGTTTTCATGACAGAAGCTCCACAGTGCAACAGAATGACAGCAACAGAACAAAAAATGAACATAAGAGAATAAAAAAATACAAATAAGTAGGTAAGGAATAACAATATTCAAATTGACAATTGTATGTGCAGGTATATTACAATAGGCAGTTTTGTGTGTACAAGTATATTATGTGCAAATTTGAAGTGTAGACAAAGTATGTGTGTTAGATCAAGAAGTGTATGTGTGTATAAATAGTGTTTCACGAGTTCACATTTACATATAATTAGCTGAAGTATTATAGTGCATATTTGGCGTGCTGTCCGGGGAAGGGGCTCCGAGCTCGGGAATGGCCCGAACCTAGAGTACCCCCCCGTATATGTAAAAGTGTAAAATGAACTATAGTGGAGGAGATGGGGATGGAGGGGGGATGCTGACAAACCATCAATGGAGACAGGTAGGCTAATTCAGCTGTATTTATACCCTAAGGTTGATTATATTAAGTGGCTCCACCTGTGTTAATTAGGCTAAGTATCTGACGTGCTCCTCCCGAACCTTGTTATGAAACTGCATTTCACGAGTTCACACTTACATATAATTAGCTGAAGTATTATAGTGCATATTTGGCGTCCTGTCCGGGGAAGGGGCTCCGAGCTCGGGAATGGCCCGAACCTAGAGTACCCCCCAAAAAGCAATAGCGGAAAGGACAGCCGCCAGACTAAGGACCCCCCCACAATAGCTTTGACATCTGGCGGGGACTGATATTTAAAAAAAGCAGGTCGGAAGGGCCTATACGTACTCCAGTGATTGCAACTTTACCTATTGGAGAAATGGGCCCCACCGGCTGCTTGTGTCAGACTATGTGATTTAGGGCGCCCTGTCGGGGGGGGGGGGTTGGGGGGGGTTCAAGCCGTTGCACAACCGGAGCACCTCACTGCATTGGAACGGATGAGCCCCACCGGCCGATAGCAGAGGAGCGACGTGATTGGATTGCCCGACCAGGAGGGCCTGAGTTGTCTCGACCGGAATAGGTCACGGTGTTGGCGTACGGGCCCTACTGGCTAATGAGCCCCTGCTAGTCAGTGGGCAACCAGGGCAGATACCTAACCGAGAGGACCCATGAAGCCTCCGACTGGAGATCAAGACTCAGGACGACGGACGTGTAAGTCCTCTCGGTTTGAGCAGATAAACAGCTTTGGGCTGCCGAAAAAGAGGACTCTTGCAACACCCAACGGGAGATCAATACTCACGGCATCGTATGGATAAGACCTGTTTGTGAGCAGCAAGAAAAGAAAACCCAACAAGGAGCACTCTCGCCTGTCTAGCCGGGAGGCTCTCGCCGACGTCCGATGGGAGCTCAATACTCAAGGCATCGAACGGATAAGCCTCTCCGGATGTAAGACGGAAAGGTAAAGTTGTGTTGCCAGGAGGCTCTTGCCGGCGTCCGATGGGAGCTCAATACTCAAGGCATCGAACGGATAAGCCTCGCTGACTGTAGGAGGAAAAGGTAAGGGTGTGTGGCCTGGAGGCTCACGCCAGCATCCTGAGGGAGCTTAATACTGACGGCGTCGGATGGGTAAGCCTTTTAGACCAAAGGATGAAAAAAGTTGTCTGGCCGGGAGACTTCGCAACCATCTGACGGGAGCTCAATACTCACGGTGTCGAATGGGTAAGCCTCACCGACCGTAGAAAGGAAAAGTAATGTGGTCTAGGCGGGAGGCTCTCACCGACGTCTGATGGGAGGTAATTACTCGCAGCATCAGACGGGAAAGCCTCTCTGAACGTAAGACAGAAAGGTAAAGTTGTATGGCCAGTATTTGGTGAAGTTTTTTTTTTTTTTTTTTTTTTTTTTTTTTTTACACGGAAAAGGCAAAGGTTGGATCAAGCCGGGAGCACTCTTGCAGTGCCCGACAGGGGTTCAATACTAAGAACAATTTGGTTGTCTAAAAGGTAGATGCTATGACGATTACTGCATAATTGTTTAACGAATCCAATGAGCTGGTTCCGATATAAAGTCAGAAAATCTTGGTGCAGTCATTGTATTTGAAAATTTAAGTGTACAAAAAATAAATAGAATTTCCTGTGCCAGTGTACCTCAGATGAGTGCCATTAATCAGTGATATGGCCATTGTCAATCGTCATCTTGTCAGTGCGTGAGATCGACGATACGTATACGCATGTAATCGTGCTTGGGTGGAGGAAGAGAGAAACTCTGTTCTTGTCATGCCATGACTTTTTGCTGTTTCAAACCATCCGGGTGAAAGAAAGAGAGCCTATGGAATCACCGATAGTCTAAAAGAATATACTTTCAGATGCACTGATAAACTGATGATAAATATGAAATTATTATATTTAAAACAGCTAGTTCATGTAATCGGATACTACGATCATCTCGCTTGTCTTGTGAAAAATTTGCCGCATCTGCACACGGAAGTTATCTATCTAAATGATCTGGAAATCGGTCAATGGTGAAACAATAGAGGATTTCATTTAAAGTTCAACAATTAAACCCTAATATGGAAGTAAATGAACATGTTAAATATAGTATTCAAAACCGGTAAATATATTTGGAGTAAGTTTTAGTTGAAACTGATGCATTGGTCGTACGCGGTCCAGACCATGCGCCTCATGATGAGACCGACACAACACCACAGAAACAAAAGAATGAGATACATTCTAACATAACGGAGGCATTAAACTTAGTTAGTGAGGCTTGTGTAAAATATTGTGCATACCAGATTACTTGTTACAGTGCAATGAAATACCTTGTATCTGCAGACGATGTACGTCTGTTTGTGGATTGAGACTTCTTCATCGCCTACAGGCTCGAATCATCCTTGCAAGCACGGGCAAGCGTGAAATGAAATAACGGAGCAGTTTGGTAGCTGAATTCTAGTGGCCGCCTAATAATGATAATAAAATACAATAATAGGAGAATGGGTCTAATATCGTCTTGACTATAATCGATACGTAATACTATCACCACCACCTAGGATGAATAGGCATAACTTTGAAGCGGAGGTGATGTCGACTTATGCCAGAAGAGAACCAACGACCCATTGAATGATGAAAAATGTTTTTTTTTTTTTTTTTTTGAGGAGATACAGAAAAGGCTCCTGCGGGAGCAGACACTGCTGCAGCAGTGGGGAGATACAGAAAAGGCTCATGCAGAGACACTGCTGCGGCAGATACAGAAAGGCTCCTGCGGGAGCAGACACTGCTGTGGCAGTGAGGAGATACGGAAAACAGATAAGTAAAGGGGAGCATGAGAAGAAGAGGAGAGATAGCTGCTTTGGCCTCCTGCGGAGCTTGCTTTGACTGCTGTAGTTGTTGAAAGTGAAAAAAAAAAAATGAAAGTGACATGACATTCAGCCAAGTATGGTGACCCATACTCATAACTCGTGCTCTGCATTTAACCCATCCAAGTGCACACATATGGCAGTGAACACACACACACGCCATGAACACACCCCCGGAGCAGTGGGCAACCATTTATGCTGCAGTGCCCGGGGAGCAGTTGGGGGTTCGGTGCCTTGCTCAAGGACACCACAGTCATGGTATTGCCAGCCCGAGATTCGAACCCACAACCCTAGGGTTAGGGGTCAAATTCTCTAACCACTAGGCCCATCTTCCCCCTCCTTGGCTGTGGGAAGAGTAGACAGGTTAGTAACATTTGATGGGGCAACCTAAAAAATTAATGCGTAGTCTTCTGTGTTGCCAGCTTAGCGATTGGTTGCCTAATTTGACAATTCCTTAAGCCTTTGTCCACATAAGTACGTTCCTGTTGGAAAAGCATCATTCCTCTTGTTTTGGCCTTCCGGCCTTTTTAAGCAGCCTCCAAAACTGATAAATTTGAAACACTGGTTTCACATGGTAGTATAGACTTTGGAAACAGAGGCTTCTGAAAACAATGAACATCATTTAGTCTAGTAAAACATACCAATAGACATGATTATAGCAATGACATTAATTGCAGTTATGTGCTATTTACTTCCAAGCAGTTTCTAAAGATATTTACTTGCATGCTTTTCAATATTATAGACCTAGAAAGACAACAGAATTTTTTACTCACACTTGCTGTCCTGCGGCAAAACGAGGGTAGTGGTGTATTAGATAAATTCTAAGCGATCACGCCAGTAAATGGTGAAATATATCCCTAAATAAATTGATCCTGCCAGAATAATTGCATGAAACTTATGTCTGTGTGAGGTTTAAACATGCACGGTAAGGCAGATAATATCTTTGGACATTTCAGTATGGATGACGACTATGGGAAAAAAGCCTTGGCTTCGTGGTAAAAATTGGCATCGTCATCCAACAGAACTATGTCATAACCTCATTCAACAAACTTTAAGCCACCTTCCATGGCACACGACATTTGGACACGATTGTCATATTTCTCCCTCTAGGCAGTCGTGCAGAACTTTCAAACTGGTCGTGCAGCAACTGTTACCTTGGCATGTTCACCATGGTAAAATTAATGATTTTAATGAATATAATGTATGAATACATCGTCACAAATCAGATGACCCCCAAATAAAACCGTAGGTTTTATGGGGCTAATCAAATAAATAATGGTTTAAAAATCACTCAGTGGTCTGGACTACCCTCTGTAGTCTTCCGAGGTCAGATTTGGTAGCTGAGCTGAACCAGAGATACTGAAGTGCAGAGGATGGATTTGATTATGTCGGAGTAGAACTGTTTTAGCAGCTCTTGTGGTAGGTTGAATTTCCTCAGCTGGGCAAGGAAGTACAAACTCTGCTGGGCTTTTTTCACAATGGAGTCAATAGCCGCATTTCCACTGTCGGGCCAGTGCGAGCCAAGGCTTAAAGCGGGCCGGGCAGGCTCATAGCCCCGGGCCAGTAGCACCGAGGCCAGAATAGCGCAGGGTTTCCACAGTGGAGCTTGAAGCACCGCTGCACGTCACTAAAACACGCCCTTTACACGCCTCTCAGAACAACGTCATGCAACCTCAAAATTTCACCATCAAAGAGAAGTTATCAGAAAACTAAGAAATAAGTCACTGGAACATGCGCGATCACAAAACGAAGATGATAAAAGCGGCAGTTTGTTTGCATGCTTTGTTATATAGCTATTCAAATTCAAAAGCATCGATGTTTTAACTATAGAATAAGTGATACATTGATCATATTGATTTAATTTATCAGGACTCAAAATTCATCACACATAAATACACTTATTTCTATTTTATTTATTTATTTTTAACGCTCATGAAAATAGCCTGCTTATTCAGTCGAGTCTGTTTCTGTTTATTAGCCACAGGCAGCCGTCATATTTAGAATGAATGATAATATCTCTATTTTTATAAAAGCTCCCGAACAAAAAACATTATTGGCTATATTCTTTTATGATAGGCAACGTGAGATAAACTCTCGAGACGAGGCTTGAGACAGATAATATAAGTTACTTAATAAATACACGATTGTGATAGAGAATAAGGAGCTGACGTCTGATTTCTTCAAGCGGTCATATTTTACCATGTTTACTATGGTAACATGTTTAGCGTGCATATCTTTTTCATCGCTTATAAATATTTCAGCCTTGTATGGTGATTCTATAATCCACATTGTATCAAGTTATTTCAAACACTCGCTGCTGACTGAAAGAGAGTTTTGAGCTCGACTTATTTAAAAAAAAAGTGTTTAATGCTGGTGTTAAAGCTGTTATCTTTCTGAAATGATCCGCAGCGCAGACTCTCTCTTTTTATAATGCTCCCGAACAAAAATCATTATTATATTTTGATGATATGCAACGTGGAGCTAAACTCGCGAAACGAGACGACAGATAAAATGTTACTTAATAAATACACAATTGTGATAGAGAATAAGAAGCTGACATCTGATATATCCAAGCGGTCATATTTACCATGTTTATATGGTAACGTTAATGTTTAGCGTGCATTGTCTTTTACATCGCTTATAAATATTTCTGCCTTGTTTAGTGATTATAATCCACATCGGATCAAGTTATTTCAAACACTTGCTGCTAACTAAGAGTGAGTTTTGAGCTCAACTTATTTTAAAACGTCTTTAATGCTGGTGTTAAAGCTGTTATCTTTCTGAAATGATCTGCGCTGACGCTCTCCAGACACGGAGAAACTCCGCCTTTGTTCATAACCCCTCCTCTAGCCCCAGCTGGTCCACTTAGGCCCAAGGTTTTCGTCGGGCCAAAAAACCCTGGCCGTTGGCCCCGAGGAAGCCCCGGCGAGGCACGATCAAGCCCCGGAAGTGACAGTGGAAACGTGACTGGCCCTGGCACGCACTAGCACGCCCGGTCTTAGCTCGATAGTGGAAACACGGCTAATGTGAATGCCCCACTTTAGGTCCTGAGAGATTGTGGTGCCCAGGAACCTGAATGTCTCCACTGCAGTCACAGTGCTGTCCATGATTGGGAGTGGGGGGAGAGCAGGGGGGTTTCTCCTAAAATCCACTATCATCTCTACTGTTTTAAACGTGTTCAGCTCCAGGATGTTGTGACTGCTCCAGACAGCCAGCTCTTTAACTTCCTGTCTGTAAGCAGACTCGTCACCATCCTGAATGAGGCCGATGAGTATGGTGTCATCTGCAAACTTCAGGAGCTTGACAGAGGGGTCAATAGATGTGCAGTCGTTATTATAAAGGGAGAAGAGCAGTGGGGAGAGAACGCAGCCCTGAAGAGCTCCAGTGCAGGTTATACAGGTGCTGGATGTGTATTTTCCCAGCCTCACTAGCTGCTGCCTGTCTATCAGGAAGCTGTTGATCCACTGATAGATGGAGGTGGGCATGGAGAGTTAGTTTGGGCAGGAGAAGGTTTGGGATGATAGTGTTCAAGCTGAGCTGAAGTCCACAAACAGGACCCTCACATAAGTCCCTGGTCTGTCTAGATGTTGCAGAACATAATGAAGTTCAATGCTGTGTTGTCACGATACCAAAATTATTGTTTCGATACCGATACCTAGTCAAGAATACACTAATAAATGAACATTTGAACAGCAGATATATTACACTTTTGAACGAAATATGAAATATCAAAATATAAAAAATAAAATAGAGCAATGACATTCAAGGTAAAGAAAAAATACATTTAGCAGCATTATCTCAGTTATCATAAGAAACATAAGA